>NW_023416897.1:315298-319323 GCF_002922805.2 Oryzias melastigma | reverse complement strand
TCTGTATGTTTATATCCGTGTCTACCGCCTGTTTAGACACAAAAACATGATCACATTTGTCAATCGTGGCATTTTATTGTGAAAAACTAGTTATATTTTGAAAAGAAACCGGATTTTCTCATGTATCTCGATGCAACTTTGGGCGCGTAACACAAGCAACTTTCGGGTGCGAAGCGCCCAGCTCCAGCAAGATCATCAAACTTTGAAGTAACGCGCCGCGATTTACACGAAGTAACTATAACGGCGTTACAGCGAGGATGAAAGTAATTAGATTACTAAATTACTTGATTTATAACGCCGTTAGTAACGCCGTTATACTTAAACGGCGTTAGTCCCAACACTGACCATACAACAGATACATATTACTGAAGAAACCACATATTGACTGACTAGAGAAAACTAACTATTTTTATTCAGTTTCAAATGTCAGTATTAACAGATCCTCCTTCAGAGTTAGAGAAGCCCCGGTAACGAGAAAATATTTGAAGGATTTCATTTATTGTAGATTTTTGTAGAACTCCTCACAATAAATAAATCTGATGTATGTGTCTTCCATTCATTGGAGGTGTGACGTACTTGCGCGCGCCGGCTGCATCAGCACGCATTCGGGGGCTGGTTTCCATAGGGGTTCTATTCAAATGCTCGTAGCAGAATATCGGACTTCTATCGCATTTACATGGACTGGAATGCGCGCCGACACAGCCGATGTGCGAACCTTAAAACTCACAGACACACGCACGCAGGTGCTAGCCAAGCTCAGGATCACATGTCTGACAGGCGGGTGAAGCGGATCGCCGCGCGGGGTGGGCTACAGGTTTGCGGCTCGGAGCTTGTGGAGTTCTGATTTAATAGGAACAGTCAAAAAACGTATTCCTCAACATCATATCTGTCTCCCATTTATTCTAAGAGAGACATCCACAGATGGAGCTGGTAGCTCTTCCTACACGCGGCGCGGCGACAGAAACACATTTTTTGACAAGCCGTGAGCAGTAAATTCCCCGCGCGGGGCACGCGAATTTGTCACACAAATCGCGTTTGGTGCTTCGTGGCTCCTCCTCCGCCCAACTGATTGGAGGAATGAATGAATGAGTAAGCGAGGCACTGGACAGCCCGCTGATGTCTCGCCTCCAGAGCCATATTCCTCACTGTGATTGGTTTGTTCCGCTCTGCACATAACAACTGTCATTCATATCAGCCTTGCGGGTCGCACTAACAGTAATCTTTCATATGAAGACGCGGGCCGCAAATCATCCCGCGGGCTATCTGCGGCCCGCGAGTTTGAGACCCCTGGTATAAAGGGTGTGATATGATCATGGCATTGAAATACGACTTTGCCGCCTCTAAAGACAACGAGTCTCTGATATGTCAAAAGTTGACAATCTTAAATTTCAGAGTATTGCTGATCTTTTTAACATGATTTTTAAAATTAAGTTTAGGGTCTAAAATCACACCTAGATATTTAAACTCAGCAACATTCCTGATCATACGACTGCCCACATAGACATTAGGAAGAACAGCTTGGATAAGTTTGTTGGAGAAGTACATGGTAACTGTCTTCTCTGCATTCAATGTAAAACAGGACTTGTTAAGCCACTCCAAAGCATTTGTCAATGCTCTTGATAACTTCTCAGCAACCGACTTTGCATCCAAGCCGTGCACAAATAGGACTGTATCGTCAGCGTACATTACAACATCAACTCATTGCTTATGGAAGGTAGGTCATTAATCCATAAACTGAAGAGCAGTGGTCCCAGAATGGACCCCTGTGGCATGCCTGTTCTGCAGACTGTAAACGGTGAGATTTTCTCTTTGATCTTTACACATTGAGAACGGTCTGCTAAATACGATTGAAACCAGATGATGGTGTTTGCCGAGAGATAAAAATGTGTCATTTTGGCAAGAAGTACAGAATGATCTACAGTCTCAAAAGCTTTACGAAGGTCTAGAAGGACAGCCCCAACCACCCCTCCTTTATCAAGACTAGATTTAATCACTTCGAGGAGATAACAGCATGCAGTCTCAGTGGAGTGATTTGATCGAAAACCAAATTGCATGGGGTGTAAAAGATTTCTATTATCAAGGTGCTCAATCAGCCGTTCAGCAACAATTTTTTCAATCACTTTAGAAACTACTGGAAGTATGCTAATTGGTCTGTAGTTCTTGATTCTTTACCATTTCCAGATTTAAAAATAGGCGTCACCACAGCAGTTTTGAGAGAGGAGGGAAACACACATTCTTGTATGGACTTGTTAGTTATATACATTATTGGTGCAATAAAGGCATCCTTAGATTTCTTTAAGAAAATTGAATCAAGCCCCCATGAGTCTTTGACTTTTGAGTTTGAAAGTGATGAAATTATTTTGGAAACCTTATCTTCATTCACACAACATAGGTTCATATCATCTGCTTGGGTGGAGTATGGGCATCCTGCGTTACCACTATCGGTTCCAACAGAAACTGTATATGGTGCTGCTGGCAGCTCTGAGTTTGAGTTGCACAGTTCAGATCTAGAGGAGATGAAGTATTTGTTAAACATATTGGATACAGTTAGGTGGTCCATTGTAGTAGCTTGTGCTCCAGGTGAAGATGTATTGCTGGTACCAGAGTTTATGTTAAGCTCAATCGATCCATTTCCAGTGCACTCTTTTCCCGACAATTTATCAATGCATTTCCAAATAATTTTACTGTTTCCTTTCGCCTGTTTAATGATTTCTAAGAAGAAGTCTGTTTTTGCTTTTCTCAACTGTCTTGTGACTTTGTTTCTGAGGCTTTTAAAAGTCCAGTGATCAGTGTTGAGTCCAGACTTGAGAAACCTTTTTAAAGCAGTATCCCTTTCTTTCATTAAGAGCCATAGTCTCTCATTAAACCAAGGTAGGGGTTTTTTACTTCTGGATTTTCATAGCTTTGTTTTTGTAAATTTGGAAAGAATTTGAGCTATGGAATTTTTTAGAGTGTTGCAAGCTTGCCCAGTATCCTGGCCACACACTAGGTCAATTTGGACAATGTTTTTTATTTCAGTATCCAGTCGCTCTAAATCACGGCTTGGAATAAATGAAATACAAGCCGTGTTACTATTATTGTTGTTTCTGTAACGAGATTTGGTAAGTTTTCTCGAAACCAAGGTTAAGTTGTGGTCAGATAAACCAGTAATCAAATTATAGGATTTATTAATACGATCAAGCTTATTGGTGAAGATGTAAACTAGTAATGTTTTTGTGGAACTAGTAATTCTGGTTGGACCCTTTATTATCTGAGTTAAGTTAAATTGTTTAGCGAGGTGGCTTAACTTGTTAGACCGTACTTTGTCCAACCAGTTCAGGTTAAAATCTCCAATTAATATTGTTTCCTTATCATTACAGAATTTAAGAATCTCTTTTAGCATACAAAATAATGTATCCTTTGCATTTGGTGGCCTGTATAAGATAATCACATTAAATAACATTTCAGGACTTAAAGAAATCGTAACTCCCACACACTCCAGGTCATTTACGGGCAATTTCATCTGCTTGCATTGTAGACTGTCTTTAGCATACAATAATACACCACCTCCTTTTTTGTTTGATCTGTCCTTTCTAAATAATTTATAATTAGGAATATTATAGGCACCTGGTGGAGTGTTTTTAGTTAACCATGTCTCAGAGAGTCCTAAATAGTCAAGATTTGAGTCGTGCATTAGTTTTTCAAGTTGTTCAGTTTTTGATGGTAGACTTCTGATATTTATATGTCCACCAAAAAGCCCTTTTGGTTTAGTATCTGGATCCCAGATGATTTTTGCATGATTGACCGTTTGTAGCAGTTTGGTTTCACGTTGTTTATGTATTACATTATTGGTTGTATACTGCCCAGGCGTGGACTTCAGATTTGTCATATTGCCTGCTATGAGTGGGGTAAGCTCCACTAAACCGCAGTCCACTACATTTGTGACAGTATTTTGAGAGCTTGAATTTATCAAGGGACCAGGATGAACATGAACATTCCCAGATATCCAAAGCAGTAGTAGAATAAGCTTTCGACTAATATTTGTT
>NW_023416897.1:310593-313839 GCF_002922805.2 Oryzias melastigma | reverse complement strand
TCCCACACCTCCCTGATGTTATTGTTCTCCAGTTTCTTCTCCACTCTGTCCTTATAGGTGTTTTTGGCATCTTTCAGGCAGCTCCTCAGTTCTATCTGCACTCTTTTAATTTCCTCCTGATCCTTCTTGTTGATTGCTCTCTTCTTTTTATTTAGAATCACTTTCACTCTCCTTGTTATCCAGGGTTTATTATTTGCATAACAATGGACAGTTCTTGTGGACACAACATATCCATGCAGAAGTTCATGTAGTCAGTTCTGCATTGGGATGCTCCTTCGATGTCTTCTCCATGGGGTCCAGCAGAATGCTCCAGTCTGTGCTTCCAAAGCAGTCTCTTCCCGGGCTTACACCGCTAGCGTCAAGGCTTCGTTGCGTCGCGGGAGTGGACTAGCTACAGCCGATGGCTTACACTGGCTGCTGCTCCAGCCACAGCCTGTGAAAGCTCAGCCCAGACAGAGTAGTGCTGGATCTCTATGATCAGCTTCTCCTCGTCCATGGTTATGACTGACAACGCTGTGCTGCAACTCAATTTGAGCAACACGTAAATTACGTAATGTTTATGACACGCTGAAACCGGCGAGTTCAGCGGAAAGTTCGTTTCATTTTGAAAATATACAGGATGCACTTTAAATTCACTCATGTGGTTTCCGGTTCAAGTCATGAATAGCCCCAACTTCACAAAAAATGATGCAGATCAGCTGCGTCGTCCGTCAAAATTTGAACCCCATGAAACGGATTTGCAGCGACGCAGAGGCCGGTTCGCAGACGCAAGACGTGAACGCCTGCAGTGGAAGTTTCTCTCGCACTTTCAATGCTACGAAAAGACTACAGCGCACGCAATGGAGCCTTGACGCTGGCGGTGTAAGCGCGGGGTCTGAGTTCCTCCTCAGCCTCAGGTGTCCACCTCCTCACGCTCCTTGTTGTTGCAGGGTGCCTCTTCACTAAAGGTGTATATGTGGGGTGTAAGGTGATCAAAATGTGATCTGATTTGCCGGGGGCAGGGAGGGGCGTGGACTGATAGGCATCTTTGATATTAGCATAAAACAAATCAATCGTTCTGCGACTAGGGCAGTTCACGTACTGATGCATTGTTGATAGCGGGGCATCAAGGGAGACGTGATTGAAGTCCCCAGAGATGATCACGAGAGCCTGAGAGTGCCAGGTTTTTAACTCCGAAAACGTATGGACCACTGCCTTGATGGCTGTCTCTGCGTGCGCTCTGTAAACATAGACAGCCAGGACGTTTGTAAACTCCCGAGGTAGGTAATACGGGCGGATGCTAACTGTTAAAAGCTCACAGTCTTTGCAGCCAATGGTTTTTCTTACGGTGAAATGTCCAGGGTTGCACCACTTATTGTTTCCAGCGGAGCTCACGCCATGAATATGCCGGCAGACAGACCGCTATGCTGGGGCTGGATCACGCTTAAACCTCCAGAACATTTAAAACGTCCCTCGGTGCGCTTGCTGTTCCGAACGTCGGGGGTCCGCAGCTCTCGGGACGCGGCGCCGGACGCGAGCAGGTACCACCAGACGTGGTACTGGACGCAAACCGGAGCCGGGTTAGGGTGCAGGAGCTCTCCAGGTCCTAGCGCCGGGCCGGTTCTAGCTCGCAGCTCGGTGGGTGGAGACCCGGCCGTGATCTAGTGAGAGCAGCCGGTGAGTTAAAGGGGGGACGCCCGCGCGCGGTATGGAAAGGCACGTATGAGAAAAATCCGCGATTAATGCGTCAAAAAAATTGTCGGCGTCATGCACATGTCAGATCAACGCGTTTTTAACGTGACAAATCTGACAGCCTTAATATATATATATATATATATATATATATATATATATATATATATATATATATATATATATATATATATGCTGCTCACAAAAATTAAAGGAGCACTTTAAAGAAACACATTAGATACATTAGATCTCAATATGAAGTTGGATATCTATACAAATAACGACAGGGCAGTGTCTTTGGAACAAAGGATGACAAGTCAGAGGCTCAATTGTGTAGACATCATATAATCAGAGGGAAATGAAGATGTGACAGGCTAGTCCATTTTTTCCAAAACTTCATTTCTGCAACTCAAAAAGCTTTCCAGTATCTTGTGTGGCCCCCACCAGCTTGTATGCATGCTTGACAACGTGGCGGCATGCTCCTAATGAGACGACGGATGGTGTCTTGTGGCATTTCCTCCCAGATCTGTGTGAGGGCATCCCTGAGCTGTTGTACAGTCTGAGGAGCAACCTGGCGGCGCCTAATGGACCCAAACATAATGTCCCAGAGATGTTCTATTGGGTTTAAGTCAGGGGATGGTGAAGGCCATTCAATTGTTTCAATTCCTTCATCCTCCAGGTACTGCCTGCATACTCTTGCCACGTGAGGCCGGGCATTGTCGTGCATTAGGAGGAAACCAGGACCTACTGCACCAGCGTAGGGTCTGACAATGGGTTCAAGGATTTCATCTGGATACCTTATGGCAGTCAGAGCACCATTTTCTAGGCAGTAGAGGTCTGTGCATCCCTCCATGGATATGCCTCCCTGTTACGCCCCATGTGGTCTAGGGGTGCAGGGCCAAACATAAAGGTAAATTAAGTAAGGGTTTAACAAAAACACTACAAAAGTCTCCATAAAAAGTTAACAAATTTATTTACAAAGACCAAAACCACCAAAATAATAACTAAAAGTGAAGCAAAAGGTTTCAGGGTGAACCAAGGCCAAAACAACAAACAAAACCCCAACTAACTCAACCCAGGGAGCTTACCTGTAAAAGAAACAGTAAAATAATGACAAACATTAACCTCCCTGGACTAATATAAACAGGAGAAAACATTTACTAAATAAATTGGCAGTTCACCCCTACAGCTTCACTTAACTTAAACCAACACTAAGAATACAGAGTGGGAACTTAACACAAAACACCAAAGAAACTACAAAGTGCGCACAAATCAAAGCAGGTGGAGAAGATCACTGAGCTGCAGTGGAGGCAGGTTGCAGCCCAGCTCCCTTCTCATGGTCTGGAGGTCCAAATGGTGGTTTTGAAGGCTCCCCTCCTTCAGGTTGAACCAATGGGGAGCCACGCCTCCAGCACCACACCTGAAAGAAATCAACAGACAGACAGACAAACAAAGATCCACAAAACACAAAGATGTCCCACTCTGAAAAAAATCCACTAAACCAAGAGAAACAAAACCAAATACGGCCACAGCCGTAACACTCCCCAGACCATCACTGACCCACCACCAAACCTG
>NW_023416897.1:300859-310553 GCF_002922805.2 Oryzias melastigma | reverse complement strand
TTATCCAAACTCTTTCACGTCTATCACAGGTACTCTCGTCTGTGAAAAGTACAGGGCGCCAGTGGTGGACTTGCCAATTCTGGTGTTCATGAGCAAATGCCAGTGGAGCTCCACGGTGCTGGGCAGTGAGCACAGGGGCCAACTATAGGACGTTGGGCCCTTAGGCCACCTTCATGAAGTCTGTTCCTGATTGTTTGGGTAGAGACATTCACACCAGTGGCCCTCTGGAGGTCATTCTGTAGGGCACGAGCAGTGCTCAGCCTGTTCCTCCTTGCACAAAGGAGCAGGTATGGGTCCTACTGAGGGGTTGAAGACCTTCTACGACCCTGTCCAGTTCTCCCAGAATAACCACCAGTCTCCTGAAATCTCCTCCATGTTCTGGAGATTGTGCTGGGAGACACATTAAACCTTCTTGCTGCAGCACGTGTGGATGTGCCATCCTGGAGAAGTTGGACAACCTGTGCAACTTCTGTAGGGATAAGGAATCTCCTCATACTGCCAGTAGAGATTATTATCAAGCCAAAACCAGCCAAAAAAGATCAAGAGGGAGAAACTTGAAATGACCTCCACATGTAACACCAGTCCTGTTTGGAGGGTTTTCTAATTGTTGCCACTGAAGTGCACCTGTTGTCAATTCCATGAACACCAATACAGCTGAAATTGATTAACAAGACCCTCAGCTGCTTAAACAACCAGAAGATTATTAGACAGGTTTAATTCAATTCATTCAATTCAACCTCTTACATGTGACACCATTCTGAAGCTTCAGGGTAGTCTGTATAGTGCAGCTGGATTTTATGGAACATAAACAATAAGACCTAAAATATTGACTGTTAATCTTGAACTCTGTGATCTACTTCCTAAGTAAAAACACATTTCTGATCAATTTCATCTTGAACAAAAAGATTGATACACTGACACCTTTCTCTGTAGAAGTCTGATGCATCACATGATCTGCTGCTCTGACCTTCACTGTCCTCTGAGGACATCTCTGTTCTTCTGGTGAAGCAGATGGAAGCTCTGATCCAAGGATGAAGGCACAGCAGCTGACTGGGCTTGAACAGCACATTTCACAGGACAGTTTTTATCTGACAATAAATCCAGAAATGCATTTATTTTATTTAACCTTTATTTATCCAGACAGGACAGATGAAGAACATCATTCTGATTTACAACTGTGGCATGATGAAAGGCGAGACCTTTGGGAAAAGAAAGAGAGGAGTTACTATGGCGTTATTTTTGTTCCAAAAGTCTACACAAAAAATAAAACATCTCCGCGAACGTATCGTAAAATAGAATAGAATAAAATAGAAGAGAATTCAACTTTATTGTCATTGCACATGTCACAGGTACACAGCAACGAAATGCAGTTTGCATACATCCAGAGTGCTTTAGCAGGTATAAATATGTATCTACAATGTGCAAAGTGGAATAAATAGCAGTGAGAGGTATAAACAAGTATTTACAGTATGAAAACAGTACAGGTGAATTATTCAACTTATAAAGTGCAGGTAGTATGCAGGTAGTGGTGATTCAGTCCATGTGTTATTGTGAGTGATTTAGAAAAAAGAAGAAAAAAAAATACATTTCTCGCGGACATTGCAGACCATTGCGAGCGCTTCTGCCCTTCTCCTGAGGAGAAAAAGGCCTCGCGCGCGCCAGAGTGTGTTTTTCGCGACCAGAAGAAGTCCTCCCGAGAGCATAAAAAGTGCTTGCTGCGCTCGCCCCATGTGCCCGAATGATGCTCGCGTGCCAGCAGAACTTCAGTGACCCAGCGCGCGCACGCAACATTTTGGCTTGTGCGCTCGCGGAGTCTCTTTCTACGCGCGAGTGAAAGTCGACTTTTGACACATGGGGGCGGAGACAGAGAGGGCTGCGTTGGCTCGCTTCTGATTAGCCAGTTTCGTTTGTTTATTTCATTCCAGACACGCGGGTTACCTGGAAGTAGTTTATACACGCTTATTTTGATGGCTGTAGCACTGCCTGTGCGGTAGTTGTCTTTCGTCAAGGAAAACAGACCATTGTAATGTTGTTTGGTGACCGTAAAAGGACAATCGGAGACCCAAGGACATGAAAATACTCCCGTTCCAGGTAAGAACCAGTTATATTATTATTATTTCAGTCAAATGTCTCTGACGATGTGACTGCTACTTTGACAAGCTAGCTATGGCTAACTCCCTCAGGCACACACAGAATAAACTGTGTGGAGGCTGATTTTCGGTGAACACGTCCCAAAAAAGGCTCCGAGCCTTTGGCACGTTTCTTCCTTCAGGCGGTGCTTTGTCCTTAGCTACTGCTGCATGTTTAGCCTCTTTTGGAGAGACTCAAAATGTCCGGTTTTACCTCTTACTATTTCATGGGCTTATTAAACCCTTATGTGATTATAGATGAAAAGTTGTTCTCTGTACATCACTGAAAAGCAATAATCAGCAATGTCTCTCTTTTTTTCGAACCACATTGTCAGAATGTTAGTGACGTAGCTTCTCCAGAGGTGTGGGATGTGATGCTAGCTAGCTAGAGCTAGCGGTGTTGTCCCAACGATCTGTGACAAAAACCGAGTTTTCTTTGGCTCATTTTGGATAAGAAACGACAAATATGAAACGGTTGTCGTGAAAGAATTTATCAATGGACAATAAATAATGATCAGAAATATGGTTATAAGCTATGGCAGGGAAAACACATTTGTGACAACAGCTGTGGTGGATTAATCCAAACTGTTACAATAATGACTGTGTTGTTACATCAGATGTTATGATACGTGTGTGACCAAGATTATTAGGCTTTATTTTCACGTGTCTAAATTTGCAAAATTATTTTTATTGAAACTTCTATTTATTGAGATGGATGATTGTTTTACCCTTTGGAGTCTTTTATGGTGTTTTGAATGTCATGTATATACATAAACTGACACTTAATGTGATGAGCTCCAATAATATTTAAAATACTATGTTGAGTTAAAATGTGTTTCTTTTATTCCCTGCAGATCAAGTTTCCAGAAGCAAAGTTGCCAGAAGAACAGAGAGCCGATCTACGAGGGAAAGTGATTAATTTCACCATGGAACATAGCATAACGACAAGTTACTTGGACGGATTTCAGAGATTTTTGTGGAATATATTCATTATTTATTATTTTCATACATTCTTCTTCTTCTTTTTAATTGCAGGTCCTTTGGAAAAGACTTTTTTCTGGACCTGCTGCATCAGCCTGATGATGGGGAGTGTTTAGAAATTCTTCTTGCTGATAAAAACTGAAACCTAACATTGTAATAATAGATATGAAAATAAACAAATGGCTTCATGGCAATGTGGTATATTTATTGTGGTGTATTTATTACAAACGTATTACATGAATACATCTTTGAACAGAAACAAAGAGACAATTAGGGGTTTTACGTTGTGGGTCTCATCATGTATTCAATCAAATGTTACATTTATAATCATCATTTACTCAGTCAATTCATTAGATGAAACAATACGTCTGGAAAAAGTCTGTTTGTGGTAAACTTCAGTATCAACAAGAGTTGTGTCAGAGAAGGTCTGTCCACACTGCTGCTCAGCATCACAGCTGTCGTGCTCAGAGAAAGGATCCTCTCCAGATGAAGATACCTAGGTAATGAACCCAGCTCCTGCGCAGACATCCTCCCAGCTTCCTCATCCCTGGACCCCTGCTTCACTGAAATCACTGAAGGAAAAGCAGCAGCAGCAGCTCTTGGTCTTTCATTCAGAAAAAAATTTGCTCAGCAAAATGAGGAGAAAACAGCTTATAACATTAGTGAGGGGTCTAAACAGCAAAATTAGGCTAACATACATTCTTTCAGTCAAACAATTTGGTATTCCAGCCTTGGACACACTTTAAATACGATACAGCAATGTGCATCTGGCACCACGTTTTACGGGCCAACATGAACTTCCATCACTTTCTGTGCTGGACCCACGTAAACACGTGCGAATAACATCAGCCTGAAAATGTAATATATGAATTGTTGAAAGGTTTTGCTGTTAACCCTCTAGGGGCAAAACTACGTTTTAGAGTACAGGAAAAAGAGTTTGCATGTTTTTTAAAAAGGCTAAAAAAATATGATTGTGGAGTGATTAGCAAGTTATCATTTAGCTGTTGCAAATCACCAACGCATGCCCTGAGAGGGTAAACTTAGTTCAGTGGTAAACACGCTGCCAGAAGCACTAATACACTAAAACTTATCACAACAGCTTAATTTCTAAAGTCTTATCTGATCTTTAAAGTCACTTACTTGCATATCTTCACCTGCAGTACCTGCAGCCATTGTTTGGACAATGTTCCGCCATGGAAGCTGTTCCCCTCTGCAAAAGTAAACTTCTTCTTATTGTCTGGTTTAATGGCGGATGGCACACAGCGTTGAGGTGCATTACTGCCATCTACTGGGCAAACGTAAACCTCCAGTGTACAAAATAGGCCAATCAGAAGAGAGCCAACGCAGCCCCTCTGTCTCCGCCCCCATGTGTCAAAAGTCGACTTTCACTCGCACGTAGAAAGAGACTCCGCGAGCGCACAAGCCAAAATGTTGCGTGCGCGCGCGGTCACTGAAGTTCTGCTGGCACGCGAGCATCATTCGGGCACGAGGGGCGAGCGCAGCGAGCACTTTTTATGCTCTCGGGAGGACTTCTTCTGGTCGCGAGAAACACACTCTGGCGTGCGCGAGGCCTTTTTCTCCTCGGGAGAGGGGCAGAAGCGCTCGTGAGGGTCTGCAATGTCCGCGAGGAATGTGTGATACGTTCGCGGAGATGTTTTATTTCTGTGTAGACTTCTGGAACAAAAATAACGCCATAAGTTACAAGAACAAGAAATAAAATTACATAGTCAGGTAAAAAAAAAAAGCCATGTAAAAGTATAAAACCCTAAAATCCTTACACTGTGAAACAGCAGCAATTATCTTTCAAATGGTTGCTAAGATGCGTTTAAAATCCTCATGTGCAATAAAAGTGTTCAATCTGAGAGTTTTTTGTAAATATTCCAGTCTCTTCCTGCAGCAGATTGAGAAGACACAGAACCAGGTGAAGAGTTTGGGATTGTTAACAGGTCCGATCAGCAGAGCGGCTGTTGTCCACAGGAGAATACGTACGCAAAAGCTGTCTCAGATAAGATGGAGACAGACCAAGCAGAGTTTTATAAATGAACAATGAATTTTTCAACAAATGAATAATGAAGTCCATTTTACAGATAAGTAAAGAGTTCAGTGGTGAGTTTTAAATGTATGCCTGGACATTGACTACAAGATTACTAAAGCGGGCAGGTAGCTGAGGTCACATGGCTGCAGGAAAACATACAAATGAGGATGAGATCTTCCTCTAACATCAGAGCGGAGAGCATGTCTGCAGCTGACAGGGAGACAGTCTCATCTGGTGCTGTACGTTTCCTGGCTAACTTTGCAAGACACTACAGCGAACCCTCATATGGTGAAGAATTCCCTGGATCTGCCCTACTCCGTCACAACAAAATCCCCCATCTCGTAGCAGCTTTTAAAAACACTTCTTAAAACCCATTTTTACCGCCAGGCATTTGACACAGCATGAGACTCTGTTCTGCTGGTGTGTTTTATTGTTCTACTGTCTTATCCTCGTTTTCATCTGGTGTTTTTATGCTTTTATGTAACTTATTTATATGTTTTTATTCTTAAAGTTTATTTTTAACTGTTTTTTAATATCTTAACTGTTGTTTTTATTGTTCTTTTAATGTACAGCCCCTTGTTTGGCCAATGGCCATTTGAAGGCGCTATATAAATAAATAAAACTTAAAAACTCAAACTTAACTTAACTTAACTTAAACTTCCAATCCCCTCTCTGATTCAACAGCACTCGTAAACATTAGAAATTGGACAGTGGGAAAAAGATCAACAATGTAGCAAAAGATAATACGAAGGAGGAACAGTTTCTGCCTTTAGCATGTCTTTGTATGTTACTGTGTTTACTATTACACAGACTTAAATAAATGCTCTAACAAATGAAATATTGGTAGAACTTATGAAAGTTCATTCCACATGATCCACTACCTAAAGAGTCCTGGTTGTTGCATCCGAAGGCGAAACAAACAACCGCCATGATAGCGATTTGGTAGACTACAGCTGTTTTTGCATGTAGACCTAGCTTAGGTTGACCCCAGCAATATGGCGGCGCCGCTGGTTCACTCTAGATCCCGTGATGAGGCGTCTATCTATTTTCATGGGTGGAAGGGTCAGTTCAGCTGCAGGTCTCTCCTAAACGAAGAAGACGGATGGGGAAGGAGGGCAGGAACTACTTTGCAGAATGTTTCTTTTTTTTTTAAGTCAGTCATAACATGACATTCTATAACCCATGTTTCAATATAGGCGGACTTCTAAATTAACAACCGTCAAACATGGGTAAAACTTTTTTATGACAGTCAGAAAAGCTCTTTGATTTTGACAGGTGAGTCTCTGTTCTTCATCTCTGAGGCTCAAACACAACATGATGGAGTCTGCTTCTCCTCCACTGCTGCCCACCACAAACATCCATCCCAGAGTGGATTCAAAACATTTAATCCTGACTTTATTGCGCTGATTTAATGGATTTAATTGTCACATTCACCGCAGCATGAGGTCCGTTCAGGGGCTGCATGGAATTTTCATAATTATGCGCTTGCATTAGGAATGCAACTCCACAAAAGTTACCTTTTCTCGCCAAAATGATTCCTTCTGTTGCTCCTTCGGTCTCAAAGTCTTCTCTGAACCTCCATGAAGGTTATATTTCCCACAATGGTCGTCTTTCAGACTTTTTCTTATATTTTTTGCTGTTATAAAAACTCTTTCTGAGCGCTCCACTCTCTACCTCTCTCCACCGACCGAGTCATACCAAAGACTCAAAAAATAGGACCCAGTGCCTCTCTGCTTGGCACTCAGCACTAAGGAGTTGGACTGGGGGGTTAAACCACCAAATGGTTCCCGAGCGCGGCTGTGTCTGCAGCTCACCGCTCCCCCAGGGGATGGGTCAAATGCGGAGAACAAATTTCACACACCTAGGTGCGTGACAAATAGTGGGACTTTAACTTTAACCGTTGTTTCACTGGTAAACAAAGCAGCTTTGCACGGGCTTCTGGGTAAAATTACCGTAATGTCTCAGCTTACAGAAACTGTTGGAATTTTTCAAATAGAGCAAACCGTTCAGGAATTGCGGTAATTCAAAGAGTGTTTGTCCAAATGTGTTGCGGACAACACGCTCAGTGGTTAAACACACACGGCTTCAACAGCCAAGACTTGGCGGGCAAAAAGATAACCTTCGGCAGGCCAAATCTGGCCCACGGGCCCCAGTTTGGGCACCCTGGTACAGCGACTGGATGGCTCAGTGGGGAAAGTGTACAGCTGCCACACTGCCTAACTGGGTTCCCTGTGCCTCTCAAATATAGGTTTGCGTCAGGAAGGGCATCCGACGTAAAAACTCTGCCAAATCACTAATACAAAGCATTTCTTTTTTGCAGTGAGTGCTGTTTCGCTGTGGCAATCCCGAGTGGGATAAGCCAAAAGGCGAAAAAAGTGTCATTTATATAGTATGTTTTTTAGTTTGTATTATTTATGTACTGACAACTGCTATTATGCTGCACAACATTGTGTTAAATGTCTTTTGCATGTTGTTTTCAATTGTAATTGAGGTAAAACATGGCCATTGACACGGACAAACAAAATTCAGTTGTCACCAATGTTCCCTCTAATTTTTTGTGCGTCTGAGCAAACACAGAAACTCACTGAGCGCTCCTTCGACCACCATTAGCAACAAAGAGGGTTCACTCTGTATTCACGTCTATATTTCAACTGTCTGAAATCTCTTATCTTAACAAGTCATATAGCTTATTAAAAGAATGAAACTAATAAATGTTCATCAAATTGTGTTCAATGTGAGTGATTTGCAACAATTACAATGAAAAGTAAGAAACATTCAGGAAGCGGGTCCTGCTGTCTGGGAATACATTCAAACTCCACTTTAATTGTTTAGGACTTTTCCTGCTACAAAGAATCTTGAAGTGCTTTCCATAATAAATAAAAGAAAGATACAAATAGTAGTTAAAATAGCAAACATACTGTAGCGTCCGGCAGGACGCAATGAAGAGGCGGAGGCGACCGTTTCCAACCGCAAAGCTTTTAATAAACTTGTAAACGGTTACTGTCGGCCGTAACCACGCCGAATACAACACAAACGATAAAGTGCTCTCATTGGCTCGTTCCTCATTACATTCCTTCATGCTCCCGCAACCCTTCTTATATTCTCCGGCTCCTCCGCCCACCCCCACACTCATCCAATCACACTGGAGCAACAGTGCAACACAGAACACATTAACAGAGCCCCAACAACGTTAGTCGCTACAATACTATGAAATAAATAGAGACAAATACAAACTCAGTACTCACATTCCACCAATACAATCACAATAAAATGAATCAATTATTGTGAGGGTTTCATCCAATTATAGTGGATAAAACCCTCACATCCTCAGGCAGGAGGTCCACAGTGCTGAAGTGTGGGCTCATTGTGGGGTTTTAGTTCGGACTTTTGGGACCACCAGCAGACCTTCATCTAAGAACCTGAGGAGTCTGGGAGGGTCAACTAAAGGTAAACCTGATAAAAATAAAGGTTTATTTCCATTTAAGCTTTTAGAAACAAATAAAAAAATGTGCTTTGAAAACAGAATGCAATGAAGAACCGACTTCAATCTGAGCTCAGCTCCTTTACACTCGTCTTCATAAGCATCTGTTTTTGATGGCCTGTCAATCTCGGAATTACATTTAAAGTGACACAGAATACATGTCTTATATGATAATTTTAGAATAAATTTTATGTTGTGCGCAGCAGTGTTAATTTTGACAGAGAATTTTAATTTAGTTTTAGTCATAGTCTTTTGACTAAAATAGGGTTTAGTTTTAGTCGCAATTTAGTCATGTTGATTCTATTTATTTTAGTCAAATTTTAGTCGACTTAATTACAGTAGATATTTAGTCGACTAAATTATAGTAGATATTTAGTCGACTAAATCACTGAAGTTATTTAGTCAACAAAAATATAGAATAAAGATAAAGCATTTTAATTAAATTTACTAAGTATAATCATATGAATAACACGCAAAGATTTTACTAATTTGTAAAAAAAACATTTTACTTCACTTTGCTTTCCAAACTTGTCATTTCTGTGAATTCAGCTTCAACAACTTAAAACACATTAAAAGAATAAAAAGAAAAAGAAAAAAATATATATATTTATATACTATACATATAAATAATTATAATTCCATCCCATTTCCAATAAGAAAGTGTCTATTCACACGTAATTTTCAAAAAAATCTGCAGCCACTGCTAGACTTTTTTCTTAGTCGCACTGACCCAGAGTAAAGGGTTAAGGTTAGGATTATGGTTATGGTTAAACAAGCAAATGTTTCCTGAGTGCTGCTGTCTCTGCGGCTCACGGCTCCACCAGGGGATGGGTCAAATGTGGAGAACACATTTCACACATTTAGGAGTGTGACAGTTAATGGGACTTTAACTTAAAAGTTTAATTTTAAATACATGCGACCAACAAAAAAAAATCCAGCATTTCACAAACTTAAAATGCGTGCCAGTAATGCAGCAACGGGATCCTGGCTGCACGTATTACATGTAGACAAAACATGAATTTCCATCACATTCTGTGCTGGTCACATGTAAATATGTGTTACACCAGT
>NW_023416897.1:273337-300502 GCF_002922805.2 Oryzias melastigma | reverse complement strand
GCATAAAAAAAAACATTCACTAGGGAGTAAGCTGTCCAGGACACGTGTGAGCATGTTGTATGTGTTTGAACAGCATGTGTGTGGTGAACTGTAATACCACCGCCGGTCAATAGAGGGCGCTGTTGTCATGTAAGACGTGGTGGAGTTGGAGATTAAAACGTTGACTGATTGATCTGAAGAAGCAGCGGGGCGGCTAGCGCTCGGAAATACACAACAACATCGATTTATAACTTTACAAACCTCATGCTAAAACAATAAAGCCAGACTTACATTTAAATGTAAACCTCTGAGCTTCAGAGCTTCACCCGCGTGAAGAAAAGCGCTTCTCCACAGCGCAGTACCGGCGCTAATTAGCTTGGCTAGAGTAACCCCTTAAAACAACTATGTCAGATAATTCTACTCTTTAAAATGCCACAACAGTTTGAAGGGTCGGGGGAGAATTTGGATTCAGCCCAATACGTTGGAAATAATCAAGTTTGTATGTTTACCTTTGCTGGATTTCAGGCTGGCTTGTCTGCAAACTGTCATGGTGCCTCTGTCAGTCTCCTCCCCCTCTCCTCTCCACCCGGCTGCTGATTATCCCCAGCTGCGACCACTCACCTCATCAACTTCGTCTGCCTTTTTAAGGAGCTCCAGGACCATCATTCCTCGCCAGTCCGTTGCCCCTGATGGTGCATAGTTGGTCACCTCGCCTATGTCACAGTCTTGCTGCGCTTTTGACGAGACTCTGTCTAATTCCTTTTTGTACTCACTCCTCAGGAATCTGTTACCACGAGTGGTCGCTATATCAGCTTACCCGGATCCCCAGTTTGGTCTTCACTCCAGCGGTCACACCACGAGCCTCTGCCTCTCGCCTGGAATCTACCTCAACCCTGCTCACGCCCTACCTACCTCTTCATCATTAAATCCTTTACCTGCCATGCTCGTCTCTCGCTGTGATTTTTCCGGGTTCCAGCGTCTGGGTCGCTAAAGTGTTCTGTAGCTATGACACAAACGTCGCTTCAGGTTTTCTTGTGTTTTTGCCTGTGATGGTCGCTCCACACAACGTCTTGTTGAAGGTCGTGTTAAATGTAAAATGTGTCCATAAATGTACTTTTATTTTTCTCCCTCGATTAGACATTTTTCACCTATATCACAGACACGATTCATTGAATCAGCGTCTTCCCGGGCGGGCTGCAGGACTCTGTGTTCTGATTGGATCGCTCTGCATTTGCTCCCGCCCTCCTCCACCAGCAGTCACTATGATTGGATGTCGTCTTCGAAAAGCATTTTCGTTTCGTTTTTATTCGTTGATGAAAAAAGTCTATCAATTTAGTTAAAGTTTTCGTGTCTGGGCGGGAGTTTTTGTTTAGTTTTCGTTTCGTTTTCGTTGGGTAAATAGTGTCGTTGTTGAAGACGATGACGAAAATTTTTCGTCAACAAAATTAACACTGGTGCGCAGAATAGATTTGCTGTGCGAAACGGGCGTGGGAGCAGTGCGCAATTGCGCACGTGCGCAGCTTAGAGGGAACAGTGGTTGTGACTCTAGTGGGGGGCGCCTGAGGAGGGTAGAATCACCACTGTATACCTGTTCAAGTGTTGGAACTTCTTTTGTTGAAGTGGACTGTGGCAGAAAAATGCAAAGATTTTTTGACAGGCGCAAAATGCATTCTTTTTGTGGACAATAATCGAGTTGCTAATTTTTTGACAGCGAAGCTGGGTGCAGTTGACCCTTCTGCTCTCTTTGGGGTCCAGATGACTCCACCCACATATTGATGTGTGATTCCTTCCATGACAAATGTAGACAAAGGTGGACAGGATTTTATGTCTGTCATGGACATTAGTGAAACTCAAAAATCAATGACTAAAAAAAAAGTTCAGCGCACTGGGGTCCAGATGACCCCACTTTTAATGTAAACAAGCCAAGGAGAGCGGAAGGGTTACAGTACTGGGTGGCCCAGGAGGCATCCTTTGACCTGGAAATCAGACAATTGCTTAATGACTCACAAGTGTGTGCTGGGGTGGTTAGTCTAGAAAATGGTGTGGGGCAGAACCAAAGGGAGGCTGAGAAAGAACACAACAGGGGAGAGCTATCCTTGGCTAGTTGGACACACCCCAGCCGCAGACGCTACCCGTGGCAGCGGTGTGGAACGTCAACCATGGGAGCAACTTGCAGCTGCGTCAAAAAGCGCTGAAGGTTGGAGTTATAAGTGGCAGCTTGAGGGTCGCCCAAGATGGGAGCTGCATACAGAAGTAGAAGGGTGCACGGCAGGAGAGCCGCTGCCGCAGTTCTGGAGCGAGCGCGGCAGGAGAGCCAGCAGCGCGGATTGGATTTTTAGGTTCTATCACCATTTGTATCGTTCAATTTCAGCTACTTTTTCTTTTAGATTTTTGCTTTCTTTAACAAGTTGTGGAACTTCTTTTTCCATCTCTTTTGTCTTTCCCTTGCATTCTTTAACCTCAGTTGCATTCAATTCCACAAGTCAAGAGATATTTGCCACCATGACAGAGTTTTCTTTTAGCTGGTGCCCAAAGTCATCAATTTTGCAGGTTAATCTTTCAATGGCGATTAGAGCTTTGTCCTGAGAGACTGCAGGGTCTTGAAAAGCTTCTTTTGTAGGGGTACTCTGAGCAGGTTTCCTTTTCATGTTGTTGCTTGCCTCCATCTGAGTGTAGTCGTGGTCGGCGGTGTTTGTCTGCAACGCTGTAGCTAACTGTCAGCATTTCCCCTTCTGGCTCCACATACGACCACCAGAGGGAGCCCTCACATGAGTTTTGCCCAACCCCCAACACTGGCAGGCAGAACGTGAAGCCAACCAGGAAGTAACAAAACGTTGCAGTACCGGCACTGACCAGAGAGGCTGGTGCTTAGAGTGAGTACATTTCCATTGACTCCCATGTTAAAATCCTAATTTTCAGCCCTCTAATAAACCCCTTTAATGCCTGGTGCTTAAAGTTTTTATTTCATCAATAGCTGCATATTTGATCCATGACAACTCTGAGGGGAGTGAATTTTTTTTCTAAGTTTGTAATTTTTTTTTAAAACGGCATTTATTTTCGCTTAATGAGGGGGCGCGGCCTTTGATTGACAGGTGACGATCGCGGTGGATTCTGGGAGCTGTGCTCCGGTGTTTAGCTGGTCTGCTACAGATTTAGCGTTAGCATGAGCGCTATATTTCGGTTTTTGTCCTGCTGCCGTGATGTAAACTGTTCTAATACGCTCTGGGAGTCATCTGGTGTCTTTTCTCCGGTAAGTACTAAAAGAATAACTTTATATTTGCCGGAAATAAATCATTAATGTATATTATGATTATTTATTTTAGTTCCAGTAATTCGATTTTTTAAAATTCTCAGCAACATTAATATCTATTATGTTTAAAGTTTAAAAAAGGACGTTTTCTCAGTATTTTCATTGATAGTTCTTTTCTTTAATCACAAAGTTATAACATATAAGGACATGATTCAGATCTGCTACAGTAACACCAGAATCTCTTCATGTGAAGATATAATGTGAAGACAGACAACTTTCAGTTAATAACATATAATGAAATACTTATTTTTTAGCAAATGTGTACATGTTATATTTATCTTTGTCTTGTGATTTTAATGTATATTAAATGTTATATTTTTTAATTGTATCTAATGTTTATCTTGTATGTTCCTCTTCAGGTCTGCTTCTGGTGGTGAGTGGATTTATAATCCAAAACAGCATTTACATTTAAAGGCCGTAAAATTCTTATTTTAACTTATTTTGACTCTTGTTGATGTGATTCAATAAAAATCATGTTTAACATATTTGAGTGACCAGTCTCTTCTGTTTATTCACTGTTTTAGCATATAGGTCAGACAAAAGGAAATGTGGGTCAAAGTCAAATCTGTACAAAATGTATTTTTGAAGCAGATGAAATGATTCAAAACATCACAAACATTATTGATTAAAATTCAGAATTAGTTTTCCTTTATTCAAAGTAGGGACCTCTTTAAACATGTCATGGTTAGAAAGCATCATCTCTGACAATACTGTATGTTTTTTATATTTATAGAACCTAATAAATCATTCTACAGAGTACATTTCTATTTCCTGAAAACAAATTCAGTAAGAAATGAAAGAGAATAAAAGTTTAGTGATGGGTTGAAGAGTGTGCAGCCGCTGGACGTTCTCTCCGATCCCAAAGACAGCTCCAGACTCCAGACGTCGCCCGTTCACGTCCTCCACAGTGATGAGAGAACCAGGAGCTGCTCTTCCTTGTAGAATTAAAAATAAAAGATGTCCACCACCGTCCGCCTCAGCTGATCCAGGTGATGTGGGTCCTCGCCGAGCTCACGTCGCTGTGGTGGTTTTGTATAACTGTCCTTCTGGTGCCAAATGGAAATGATGTCACCATTAATCCAAACTGTAATTGTAAGGAAAAGAAAATAGATTTCACTCAAAAATATTTGTACATGTGCTGTTTTGTAAAGATGAGCTAAACACAAAATAAAATATTTCATCTTGTTTATGCTCAAAATCCATGTGAATATCTTTAAATCAAATCATTTAAGAAAATGAGTTTATCTTTGAAAGAACATGACAGTATTTAGTTGGATTGTCAGCAGAAGAGGAGGCAGCATCAGTCTGTTTAACCTCTTCAGACCTGATGTTCATCACATTCTGACTGATATTAGTTCATTCTGCTTCACTGTGACTGTGTCTAGAGGATTCACTTAAATATTAGCTCCAGCTTTAGGACGTTGACATGATTGACTTAACTAAGAAGTAAAGATAAATGCTCCTCATATTGTAATCACAGCATCATGTGATCATATATCAACAATTTGATTTAACACTAGAGAAAAACTACGTTTTACACAATCATATTACTGTTGTGGTGTATTTTTAATGTGTATATAAAGACTACAATAACTTAGGACTAAATAACTCTTATTCAATAAGATATCTTAGGACCACAGAAATAACATGTTCAAGCAGTGGATGTTCAGTTAGTACTAAACTCGTACCACGGGAAAATACGTTTTCATTGTTGTGTAAAAGTCACTTCCACCGCTTTACAGATTGTGTGTTAAACACCAAGTACTCACCTGTAAAGATTCATGATGTAAATAATCCACCGCGGTGCTGCTTTGCTGGAGAATTGAAGCGGTTAGCCGTTAGCATTGAGGAGCCGCAGACGGCAGAGCTGTGGGCGTGAACTAAAACAAACCGGAGGAAAAGCGGGTGAACTCGGTCCCTCCCCTTTTCCCCATATTTGGAACGTCCGTGTGAGGCGGAGTTAACTCCAGCAAATATGGCTGCGGCCATGAGCTGAATATTCAGGCTTCATTTGGGGGACTGTGGAAGTCAATGGGTGACGTCAGAGATGGTGCGTCTAATTATATATTAAGTCTATGGTTTTGACCCTGCACTCCCTCTCTACACTCAGCCAGATCTCCTCAGCTGTTTTCAATCCACCCCATCACTGCCAGTGTATATAGTCTGCCTGCAGTCACCACCTCAGTGCGAAGCCTTGTATTGCCCTGCATACATCTCTGAGCGTTTCTAGTTACTTTGTCTCCTGGTTTTGATCTCTGCCTGTCTCCTTGGTTTCCTGCCTGCCTCCTCCCTCGACCCACGCCTGGACTCTGACCACGCTATGTCTTGCCCTTGTCCATTAAACCATTTGCTTATGGATCGTCTCAACCTCTTCATCACACTAACTTAGTATATAATAAAAGAACGAAAAACAAAAGAACGTCACCCAGACGCAACACTGTATAATCTTATATTGTTTTTATTACAGACAATGGAAAATCTCAAAGATTTGTGATATAATGACAGCCACATGGTTTGGAGTCATTCTCGCCATTCGATCATTTTTATTTTTCATACATTGGAAAGAGGAGACGTGAGGGTGTTTTTACTCTGAGAAGATGTCACGGGATGCTGCAGCCCCTATTGCCGTGAAAAACGTGTCTGTGTTAAGGGAGTTAATAAAATGTCAGTGGGTGGCACTGTATCCTTTAAACTTGTGGGGTAAACTGTCGTCTATCAAAACAAAAGAAAATTGGTAGTCCTCTGCAACATCGTGCGATCCTGATGCTTAACGTTTCTTTTTGCTTTAATTTTTTTAAACATTAAATTATTAATTTCCGGTGTTATAAACATTCTAAGAAGTTATTGTTGTTAACATCAAAGACATTCTCTTTGGTGAAAGGGATGTGAACATAACATAACCTCCGTAAAATATTATTTAGTGAAAAAGACGTAAGGCTCGTGCATGTGGGGTGAGCAGGGCAACCGATAGAGTTCTGGAAAAGGTAGTGACAGAGTGCACTACAAATTTCCCAGAAGTCTTTGTGAAAAAAAATAGCATGCATCGATGCTCACTACTTCTTCTTCTTCTTCTTCTTTTCCTTTCGGCTTTTCCCTTCAGGGGTCGCCACAGCGAATCAGTAAGTAAGTAAGTAAATCTTTATTTATATAGCACTTTTCACAGAGGACCACTCACAAAGTGCTTCACAAAAGATAAAATACAGGACAAATCAATAAAACAGTACATATGAATTATAGCGTAAGAAGATAAAATACTAATAGCAGACAAAAGTTCGGAGGCTGGGGAAAGGTAAAATAAAATTAAAATATCAACTAAAAGCTTTACTAAAAAGAAACGTCTTCAATTGGCTTTTAAAACACTCAGCAGAGTCAATCTGACGTAGTGGCAATGGGAGAGCATTCCAGAGTTTTGGGGCAACTGTCTGGAAGGCAAGATCACCTCTGGTTTTAAAACGAGTTTTTGGAACAGTTAAAGGTTCAGGGCTTCTGATCGCAAGGATCGAGCAGTTTCCTCCATCTAAGCCTGTCTTCAGCATCATCCAACACCAGCCACCTTCATGTCTTCATTCACTGCATCCATAAACCTCCTCTTTGGTCTTCCTCTAGACCTCTTTCCCGGCAGCTCTAGACTCAGCATCCTTCTACCAATATATTCACTGTCTCTCCTCTGAACATGTCCAAACCATCTCAGTCTGGCCTCTCTGACTTTATCTCCAAAACCTCTAACATGTGCTGTCCCTCTGATGTATTCATTCCTGATCCTATCCATCCTGGTCACTCCCAAAGAGAACCTCAGCATCTTCATCTCTGCTACCTCCAGCTCTGCTTCCTGTCTTTTCTTCAGTCCCACTGTTTCTAGTCCAAACAACATGGCTGGTCTCACCACAGTCTTGTACACCTTTCCTTTCATTTGTGCTGAAACTCTTCTGTCACACATCACACCTGACACTTTTCTCCACCCATTCCAACCTGCTTGCACTCTCCTCTTCACTTCTTTTCCACACTCTCCATTACTCTGTACTGTTGACCCTAAATACTTAAACTCCTCCCCCTTCTTTATCTCTTCTCCCTGTAACCTCACTCTTCCACTCTGGTTCCTCTCATTCACACACATGTACTCTGTCTTACTGCGGCTAACCTTCATTCCTCTCCTTTCCAGAGCAAACCTCCACCTCTCTAACTCCACCTCCACCTGTTCCCTGCTCTCACTACAAATCACAATATCATCTGCAAACATCATAGTCCATGGTGATTCCTGTCTAACCTCATCCGTCAGTCTGTCCATCACCATTGCAAACAGGAAGGGGCTCAGAGCTGATCCCTGATGTAATCCCACCTCCACCTTGAACTCCTCTGTCACCCCTACAGCACACCTCACCACTGTCTTACAGCCCTCATACATGTCCTGCACTGCTCGGACATACTTCTCTGTCACTCCAGACTTCCTCATACAATACCATAGTTCCTCTCTGGGCACTCTGTCATAAGCTTTCTCCAGATCTACAAAGACACAGTGGAGCTCTCTCTGACCTTCTCTGTACTTCTCTATCAACATCCTCAAAGCAAATGTTGCATCTGTAGTGCTCTTTCTTGGCATGAAACCATACTGCTGCTCACAAATGTTCACTTCTGCTCTTAGTCTGGCTTCCACTACTCTTTCCCACACCTTCATTGTATGGCTCATCAGCTTTATTCCTCTGTAGTTACCACAACTCTGCACATCTCCCTTATTCTTAAAAATGGGCACCATCACACTTCTCCTCCATTCCTCAGGCATCTTCTCACCACCTAAGATCCTGTTGAACAACCCGGTCAAAAACTCCACTGCCATCTCTCCTAGACACTTCCATACCTCCACAGGTATATCATCAGGACCAAGAGCCTTTCCACTCTTCATCCTCTTCAAAGCCCCTCTCACTTCACCTTTACTAATCTTTCTTACTTCCTGCTCCACAACCGTCACCTCTTCTACTCTTTGTTCTCTCTCATTCTCTTCATTCATCAACTCTTCAAAGTATTCTTTCCATCTTTCCATTACACCACTGACACCTGTCACCACATTACCATTCCTATCCTTGATCACCCTAACCTGCTGCATGTCCTTCCCATCTCGATCTCTCTGCCTTGCTAGTCTGTACAGGTCAGTCTCTCCCTCCTTACTACCCAACCTAGCATACAAGTCATCATAAGCTCTTTGTTTGGCCTTTGACACCTCTACTTTCACCTTACGCTGCATCTCCCTGTACTCCTGTCTACTCTCCTCAGTCCTCTCAGTGTCCCACTTCTTCTTAGCTAGTCTCTTACTCCGTATACACTCCTGCACCTCCTCATTCCACCACCAAGTCTCCTTATCAACTCTCTTTCCTGATGACACACCAAGTACACTCCTACCTGTCTCCCTGATCACATTAGCTGTAGTTATCCAGTCATCTGGGAGTACCTCCTGACCACCCAGAGCCTGTTTCAACTGTTTCTTAAAAGTCATGCAACAATCTTCTTTTTTCAGCTTCCACCAGTTTGTCCTCTTCTCTGCCTTTGCCCTCTCTTTCTTCATCTTCTTCACCACCAGAGTCATTCTACACACCACCATCCTGTGCTGTCTGGAAACACTCTCACCAACCACTACTTTACAGTCACTGATCTCCTTCAGATTACACCGTCTACACAAGATGTAGTCTATCTGTGTGCTTCTACCTCCGCTCTTATAGGTCACTCTATGTTCCTGTCTCTTCTCAAAGAATGTATTCACTATCGCCATTTCCACCTTTTTTCAAAATCAACCACCATCTGTCCTTCTACATTCCTCTCCTGGATACCACACCTGCCCATCACGTCCTCATCACCTCGGTTTCCTGCACCAACATGACCATTGAAATCTGCACCAATGACAACTCTCTCATTTCCAGGGATGCTCATCATCACTTCATCAAGATCCAACCAGAACTTCTCCTTCTCTTCCAGCTGACATCCTACCTGTGGGGCATACCCACTGACAACATTGAACGTGACACCCTCCATTTCTATCTTCAGACTCATCACTCTATCTGACACTCTTTTTACCTCCACAACACTCCTAACAAACTCCTCCTTTAGGATAACTCCTACTCCATTTCTCTTCCCATCTCCACCATGATAGAACAACTTGAACCCTGCTCCTAAACTTCTAGCCTTGCTACCTTTCCACCTGGTCTCCTGGACACACAGTATGTCTACCTTTCTCCTCTGCATCATGTCCACTAACTCTCTACCCTTTCCTGTCATAGTTCCAACATTCAAAGTCCCAACTCTCAGTCCAACACTAGTGACTTTCCTCTTCTCTCTCTCCCTACGAACCCGCCTTCCTCCTCTCCTTCTTCCACCAACAGTAGTCCAATTTCCACCGGCACCCTGTCGGTGAACAGCACCGATGGCGGTCGTTGTTAACCCGGGCCTCGACCGATCCGGTATGGATTTCGTAGGTCTGATTCGCATATTTGATTTGGCAAGATTTTACGTCGGATGCCCTTCCTGACACAACCCTCTGTATTTATCCGGGCTTGGGACCGGCACAATGAGACCCTGGCTTGGGCCCCCTCGTGGCTACATTCATCGATGCTCACTACATTAGTGAATAGAGACTACAATGCATTGCTGTTGAACAATTTTGAAAAAAAAAAGTTTGTAATTTTAAATAAAGCATCCACATTTTCATCATCAGAATACAGCTCATTAGAGTCACAAATAGATGTCGTGAAATGCTCATATTGATTCAATTTTCACTTCATGAAATTGGTGACGCCATATCAGGCATTTAAAAAGATGAAAGAAATGTAGTGAGCATAGTGTCCGAAATTGCTTTTAAAATCCAGGGCAGTATATAATCCCACATTAGAGCTTTTTAGAAGTTAGGGGTTGGGGTGGGAATTCGGACATTACCCACGTCCTTTTTTTTTTTACTTTTTTAGAACATTTACAAAACACGCATCAAAGAACAATGAACCATATATCAGCCGGGTAGTTTTCAAGTAGAAAAAATAACTTAAAGTGACATCATGTTTTTCTGTCAAGCTGAGATGGATGATGGGTTTTACTTGCTTTTTTAAATTGTGTGTAAATAATGTCTGATTTGAGCAATTAAATTAAATAAATTATGAGTGTGTGGGTCTTCACCGAGGACTTCGGCTTCCTCCCACCATCCAAAAACATGTTTCATACGTTAATTGGTGACTCTAAATTGCCCCTAGATGTAAATGTGAGAGTGAATGTGTGTGATTGAGGCCCTGAGACAGACTGGCGACCTGTCCAGGGTGAACCCCGCCTTCACCCATCAGTAGCCGAGATAGGCTCTGACACCCCCGCAACCCCTAAAGGGAAAAAGCAGTCAGGAAAATGAATGACTGAATGAGTTTTATGAATATAATATTTATTAACAAAATCAGGAGTTTATTTTAGATACAATTGTGAAGATAGCTTATAACCATAAACAGCAAAACCAATTTAAATATTCTTTAGAGTCAGGAAAAAATTGGAATATATTCAAGTCCTGATATGAGACCACAATTTGTTCCAAACTGGTTTTGTGTTCTTACAGATTAAAAACATGTTTTAATGTTTCTTCAAACTGTTTACAAAATGTAAAGGTTTTTTTAGATCTTTTTTGAACCTTTGCATGTAATAATTTATTAGATAGAATCTACCAGTATACAACATTTTAAATTAAATCTCTCGGTGTGGTTTGGGAAGTCCTTCAAACCTCTGAATAAGTGCAAAGCAAAACATAGTAAGAATGTTTGATAATATCCACACCTGTAAATAACATCCTTACAAGTTTTACAAGTATGTAAGATGTTTTTTTGCACCAAAAAGTTTCAGTCTCAGACAGAAAATCAGAATGCAAAAATTTTACAAGTTTCATAATATCACACATTAAAATGTTATTGTGTTTATTCATAGTTATTACAGCATTTTATAGACATTTTTTCCATTGATTTTTATGCAAGAGTTTTCTGTGCTAGTAGTGAGGAAATCATTCACTTAAAAAGAAAAATCACATTTAACAACATGTTCTGAATGTAGTTATTAACTGAGTTAAATTTCAATTATGTCTCCTCCTTTCTCTTTAATAGTTTCTGCCTACGGTTAATACTGTCTTACGAGCTGACATGAATCCAAAATCAGTTTTGAAGCTTGACCAACTATTTCTGTGACACAGTAATTGCGTTTCCATTAACTCTCAAATTTCGCGAATTGGAATTTCGATAATAAATTCTCCTAATGGAAACACCACAATTTAGAAAAGACTGGATTTTTTTCTAAAAAAAGTTTTTGTGCTTAGAGGAGGTGATATTTGGGATGTATCGAAAGAGAAATTTTTCGCAAAACTGTAATGGAAACACGTTTTTCAAAATAAATGCGCATCTTAGTATGAAGTAGCTGATCTGAGCCCTCCACAGCCGGCGCACCGAGAGGTCCCGCAGCGTCACAGCTCTTTAGAAATTGCGGGACATACGGAATTGCGCCGCTGCTCCTCCTTTCCTCGTCACTTCATCTGCAGCCGCACTTTTGCAGCTTGAAGCCTGAATTTTCCTTTGAGATGAGCACTGTGACATAAACTTGAATGGAGCTTGTCGTGTTTTCAAACAGAAAAAAAAGGTCCAAATGCTTATTGTTAAAATGCTTTTTCTTTTAATCGCTGAGCAGGCATCTCTCTCTTCTGAGTCAAGCTGCTAGAATTTCAATAAAGTTTTGCACAAATGTGTAATGGAAATGCAGGTAATGTGAGGTTTAGGAGATAATGGCAGACAGGATGGCAATTCCTGATTTCTGTGAAGGACATCCTCCCAATTTCCCTGACACCTCAGCACCCTCAGTAATCAACTGTAAGATCAGAGACAAACAAAGGAACTTGAGTCAACTAACCATTATCCAAGTAATGGTCAGTGACCTATGCCTTGTTCTCTGATTGTTGGTTTAATACTGCTGTAACTTGTTAGAAAGCACTGTTAAAACCTGGTTGAACTTGGAGTATCTCAGAGCCTGATTCTCCTCAGATCCCCTGCTTCCCCACAGCAGCCTCATCTGAAAGTCAGTCAGAAAGATCTCCAGGATCTCTGGCTGCTCCTGGAAACCTACAAGACAATAAGATTGTATGATTTGCAGAAGCTGAGGGACAAGAGCATTACACATCCTCATTCATCTTCTTATCTGCTTTTTCCCTTTCGGGGTCGCGGTTTCTCTCCTTCGGGGTCGCGGCATTACACATCCTACATGCTTAAACAGACTCAACAGCATCTCGCTCAATGATGTCATATTAGAGGAAGGCTGTCTTGTGTGAAATAACTATTCAAAGAGTCAGATTTACTTCTGTGTTGAAACAGAAAAAAAGAAACAAAAAAATAACCCAAGTTTTTGAGTTTTGTCATTTCCATATATCTTCCAATTGCAGCCAGTTTCTAACTGACACTGGTCTCCAGTTAACACCGGGTCTAAGTGCTTATTACTGTTAGACGCCAGTCTCTGGGAAAGGCAAGGCAAGTTTATTTGTAAACCACATTTCATGTACAGAGACAATTCAAAGTGCTTTACATAAAACATTAAAAGAAACAATCAAAAGAAATAGTAAAAATGTCATTCATCATCATTCAGATCATTAAAATAAAATTAAAAGAAAGTAAAAAGATTTTAATTTAAAACAAGCATAGATAAACAGTGCGGACGTAAACTTTTGAATACATATTAATCAAATGCAGCTGAGAACAGGTGAGTCTTTAACCTGGATTTAAATACACTGAGTGTTTCAGCAGATCTAAGGTTTTCTGGAAGTCTGTTCCAGATCTGTGGAGCATAGAAGCTGAATGCAGCTTCTCCATGTTTAGTTCTGACTCTAGGAACTGATAAAAGACCGGATCCTGATGACCGGAGAGGTCTGGCTGGTACATACTGGGTCAGGAGGTCAGTCATGTATTTTGGTGCTAAACCATTCAAAGCTTTATAAACCAGTAACAGAACTTTAAAGTCTATCCTCTGACAGACAGGTAACCAGTGTAAAGACCTCAGAACTGGACTGATGTGGTCTACTTTCTTGGTCCTTGTGAGAACCCGAGCAGCAGAGTTCTGAATAAGCTGCAGTTTCCTGATGGATTTTTTTGGTAGTCCTGTAAAAACACTGTTACAGTAATCAAGTCGACTAAAGATGAAAGCATGCACTAGTTTCTCCAGGTCCTGCTTAGACATCAGATCTTTAATCCTTGAGATATTTTTGAGATGATAATAGGCTGATTTAGTGACTGCCTTAATGTGTTTATCAAAATTTAGGTCTGTGTCTATCACTACACCCAAGTTTCTGGCCTGGTTGGTAGTTTTTAGTTGAATAGATTGAAGCTCTGTAGTGACGTCTAACCTTTTTTCTTTAGCCCCAAAGACAATAACCTCAGTTTTGTTTTTGTTTAATTGAAGTAAGTTGTGACACATCCAGTCATTAATGTCCTCAATGCATTTACCAAGAGCCTGTACAGGGCCTCGGTCTCCTGGTGTCAGTCTAATATATATCTGTGTGTCATCTGCATAGCTATGGTAACTAATGTTGTTGTTCTTTATAACCTGGGCCAGTGGGAGCATGTAGATGTTAAATAGAAGTGGTCCCAGGATGGAGCCTTGGGGCACTCCACATGTAATTTCTATTGGCTCAGAAGTGAAGTTACCAATTGACACAAAATATTTCCTGTTTTCTAAGTACGTTTTGAACCAGTTTAGTACTGGCCCAGTGAGACCCACCCAGTTTTCCAGTCGTCTGAGTAGTATTGCGTGGTCGACTGTATCAAACGCAGCACTGAGATCCAGTAAAACTAGCACTGACATATTTCCACTGTCTGTATTCAAACGTATGTCATTAGTCACTTTGGTCAGAGCCGTTTCAGTGCTGTGGTTCTGTCTGAAGCCGGACTGGAAGACATCATAGCAGTTGTTATTTATTAGGAATTCATTTAACTGATGGAAAACAGCTTTTTCAATGATCTTACTTAAAAATGGCAGGTTTGATATCGGTCTGTAGTTGTTCATTTGAGTTTTGTCTAGACTGTCCTTTTTTAGGAGAGGTTTGATTACAGCTGTTTTCAGTGGTTCTGGGAAAACACCAGATGTTAATGACAAGTTGACAATCTGGAGCAGGGCTGGTTCCAGGATCTTTGAAACTTTTTTGAAAAAGCTTGTGGGTAGAATATCCAGACAGCAGGAGGAGGAGTTCAGTTGACATAGAATGTCCTGCAGTTCTTTACTGTTTATGGGTTGAAACTGAGCCATTGGGTTTATACTGGTTTCTAGTGGATAGGGTTCATATCCTGAACTTGTAGTTGGTGAAACAATTGTTTGTCTAATGTTTTTGATTTTGTCCCTGAAGAATTTGGCAAAGTCATTACAGGCTTTGGTGGAGTAAAGTTCTGGTGCCACTGACACAGGTGGTTTTGTCAACCTGTCGACTATATTAAATAAGGCCCGAGCATTATGGGAGTTTTTGGTAATAATTTCAGAAAAATAGGACTTCCTTGCATTGCTCAGTTGTAAATTATATAAGTGAAGTTTCTCTTTATAGATGTCATAATCTACCTGTAGTTTAGATTTTCGCCATCTGCGTTCAGATTTCCGACATTCTCTTTTTCCGTTCTTTACCAGAATGGAATTTCTCCATGGAGATTTTTTCCTACCAGAGATCACCTTCACCTTACTAGGAGCAATACTATCCATGATATTTGACATGTTGGAATTAAAGTTATTAACAAGTTCATTGACTGAATCCCCTGAGAGGGGAGGAGTCAGAGAGAAAATCTGATTGAACATCTCACTAGTATTTTCAGTTATATACCGTTTTGTGATCTCCTCCCTCAAAACATTTGTGTGTACTGGAATTGTGCTCTCACAGAAAACACAGCAGTGATCAGACAGACCTAAATCACATACAGTAACCTTAGAGATGTTCAGACCTTTGGAAATCAATAAATCAAGAATATTCCCTCTGTTGTGTGTGGGCTCTGTTACATGTTGAGTCAACCCAAAATTGTCCAGAGTGTTTATCAGGTCCTTAGTCCCTTTGTTCTCAAGATTTCCATAATGGATGGTAAAATCTCCAGCCATGATTATACAGTCAAAATCAAGACAAATTATAGACAGCAGTTCACTAAACTCCAGGTTAAATTCTGGACTGTTTCTAGGGGGGCGGTATATATTTATAAATATAGTTTTGAGTGAGGCCTTCAGCTGTAGGGCTACATGTTCAAAACATGGAAAGTTTCCAAAAGATAACTGTTTACACTGAATCATTTCATTGAACAAAACTGCAACTCCCCCGCCCTTTCTGCTTGTTCTTTCCTCACTGATAACACCATAATTGGGAGGAGCTGACTCTGTGAGAACTGCTCCCCTACTATTCTCATCTAACCAGGTTTCAACTAAAAACATAAAATCAACTTTGTTCTCAGTGATAAAATCATTAATGAAAAGTGTTTTTCATGCTAAAGACCTGACATTTAAAAGTGCTAACTTGAGAGGTCTAGGAGTAATAATATTTTCATTTAGTTTCTGTTTCTGGAAATGCGCAGAGGAAATGTTTACCTCTTTTAAAGTCCTTTGTTTGCGTTTTGGACAGATTACATTCCTCATGTTGGTGACAAGTGCAGAAACGGTGTGTGTTTCTAGAGAACAGGGTCCCAGGTTTTTCTGGAGAACATCATGACTGTTGGTATTTTCACACCCTGGACCCTCAACACATCAAACATCTGACTGCAGGGACAGGATATGATGTTGTACAGGAGAGGGTGGGGCTTTACGTCGTCCCTTCGAACGTTCTGGTGACAGAGTTATGAGGGACAAAAATGGATTGGCCAGAGGGGTAGATCGAAGCCCAATCCCGACTCGCTCCATCATCTGCTCGGTGAATTTCAGGTGGGGTGAAGAGGGTGAAGGGGGGGGAACCGTCAGGAGTTTGTTGGTTTGGTGATGTTGGGAGGGTCCATTGTCCTCGTTGTTTTTCCTCTTCCGGTGCTCAGAGGCAGGTTTCCCGTTTTTGACGTTTTCCTCCAGTGGGGGCAGCTCTGTTCCTCATGTGGATCCAGTCAGTGTTTGGCCTTGACACTCAGATAAATGTATCTCAGTCTTGGCATGACGCAGGAAGTAAAAAATATTGGAGGAGAACAGTTTAACTCCTGATTTGGTTAAACTGAATCCATTTTCTTTAAAAAGATGTTTGCGTTCCCAGAAAATGTGAAAGTTGTTGATGAAATTAATTCCGGTGTCACCACATGCCACAGAAAGCAACCTGTTCAGTGCCAACAGCCTGCTGAATCTCTCTTCTCCTCCTCGAATAGTTGGAATGGGACCGCTGATAAAGACAGCTGCTTTCATGGAGCTCACAGTTCTTGTCAGTGAAGTCTTGCTTTAAACCTTCAGATTTTTGCTTGGACATATCATTGGCGTTGCTCCCCCCATTTGATCAAATCAATGACTTAAAACTTATTTCTAAGATTCAGAAAAGAAATAGGGAAGGAAAGAACGAATTACAAAGTTGTTTTTACTCGGCTTGTGGCTCCAAGTATGCCGAAAAAAAGTTCACAATTTCAAAAGCTTGGCTAGTTCACCGACACACTCGGAGGATGCCGACGGGGTATCAAGTGACCTAACGATGGCGTCTCTTGAATCCACACTGCAAAAATTCTTCACTGAAGCTGACAACCGCTCTAAGGATCGATTTGAGCGTCTGGAGAATCAACATGATTCAATTAAAACAACACTTGATAAACATTCAAAAGACCTGGAGCATCAACAAAAAGTCACTTCCTCTCTTCACTTGCAGCTAAAACAAGTTGAAACTTCCACCACCAACAACAACTCACGCCTTAAAAAACTGGAGGAGAAAATAACTCTGATGGAAGACCATAGCAGAAGAAATAATCTCCGCAAAATGAACTTGAAAGAAGGTCTGGAGAAGGATAATTTGCTGTCCTACCTGAATAGCCGTCTTCCGAAATGGTTCCCTGACCTGGTGTCCAACATCCCTGAGCTGTCGAGAGCGCATCGCGTGGGACCTCCCCGCGCACCGTCATCCTGAACTGTTTATGCTTCTCGGATCGGGACAGGATCCTACGTGCGGCCCGCACAGCATCGCTGGTGGAAGACGGCCTGACGCTTCGCTTCACCGCCGAATACAGCGACACCACTGCCCGACGCAGACGGCTCTGCTATCCGGTGATGAATCGAGCTCGGACTCTGGGACTTCAGGCATTCCTCATGTATCCTGCTGCCATTAAACTGACACTGGGAAAAGACCAAATTCTCCTTGATGATCCAACTGAGGCAGATAAGTACTTGGACTCTCATGACCCAAACTTTTCCTCTTAGGCTTAATATTCTCAGCATTTTCTGTCTTCTCGGTGTCTGTTGTTTACTTCCGTGTATAGCATGTGACTTCTATCGGAATGCCTCAAGTTGAGTGTGACGTCATTGATTAAGTTCTACTTTTTTTTTCTTTAATTTTTTCTTCCTTTCCCTTCTTCTATTTACTCCTATTTCATTATGCTACACTTTTTTGTTTTTTTGTTTTTTATATAATTTGTTTAATGGTGTTACTGTTAGGGGAGTGAGCAAAAACAGTATTTTTTCTTCTATGTTTTTTGGTTGTTTGAAAACAATTTTTTCTATTTTTGTTCTTAAGTGTGAATGTGTGTGCGTGTTCGAATGTGTGTCTATAAGTCAGTTGCTCTCATATTTGCTGTACCCCAATCATTATCCACATTTCTTTCCACCTTAAGTTATGGGCAAAGGTCTTCATGCAATTCATGTGAATATACGTAGCTTACTTCCCAAAATTGACAATCTTAGAGCGTGGCTTACTTATAATAAACCAAATATTGTCACAATATCAGAAACCTGGCTTTCTAATGGCATCACTGACTCTTCTATTCATCTTGAAATTTTTTCTTTGTATAGGGCTGACAGAGGTTCCAGGGAGTGTCCACGTATATTTTGTCAAATATTAGATCTAGATTAATTATACCTAAAGTGAAACTGGTATTGTTTGAAGGAATTTTCATTGAAGTTATCTTACATACTAATAAGAAAATCATAATTGGCAACATATATCGTCCTCCATCTTCTCCAAAACTTGATTCAGTCAGAAATATTTTATCTACCATTTCATCTTTGGGAGATTCTAAATAACTTATTTTTTTTGGTGATTTTAATTTAGATTGGACAAATCCCTCAGATTCATCTGAGTGTAACTTATTTAGTGGATTAAATTTGACTCAAATTATTAAGGAACCAACCAGAGTGACTTCTACTTGTCAATCTCTTCTTGATTGGATTTTAGTTTCTCATCCAAATAGAATAGCCTCCTCTGGAGTTCTTTCTGACAGCCTCAGCGATCATTCTATCATTTATTGTAAATGGAAAATAGCAGCACCTCATAAACCTCCAAAGTTACTTAAGATTCATAATACTCAATCTTTCAACTCTGATTTCTTTATACGTGATTTGCAAGAGATAAACTGGAAAAGACTTAAATTAATACCTGATATTGAAACTGCTTGGAATTTTTTCTACTCTGAACTGACTCAAGTTATTGATAAACACGCTATTTGGACCTCTATTAAGGTCAAAGGACACCATCTACCTTGGGTGAATGGTGACCTTATTAACCTTTTCAAACAGAGGGATAGAGCTTGGTGTAAACATAAGCAGTCTAAACTGCCAGGTGATTGGGAGGAATACAAGCGTTTACGCAATATATGTACAACTAAAACAAGAAATGCTAAAGCAAATTATTACAACAACTGTTTATCTAGTAACTTTAACAGTCCAAAACAATTCTGGAAAAAAATGAATACTTTATTTAGTGCATCTTCGAGTACTTTTAATAATATGATAATCAATGATGAAGTTGTTAATGATCCACTAGTGATTTCAAATGCTTTAAACATTTTTCCCAATTACCCGAGGTTCAATCTTCTCTTTATCTCTCTGAACATGATCTCAATCCTCAACCTTCTAATGGTTATTTTGTGTTTTAATTGGTAAGCCCAGCTGATGTGTCACAGGTCATAAGTAAGTTGTCTGTCAGCAGTGGTTCTGGTCCAGATGGTATTGAGACTAAGTTCCTCAAATTAGCATCCTCTGTTTTAGCCTCTCCTCTTGCTGAACTTTTTAATCTGTCCTTTTCTACTTGTGCTGTTCCACTTGCATGGAAATGTGCCAAAGTAATTCCTTTACACAAAAGTGGTGATCCCCAAAATTTAAATAATTATCGTCCCATTTCAATTATTAACAATGTCGCTAAAGTTTTTGAAACACTTGTTTTTAATCAACTATCTAATTTTCTTGCTTCAAACAACATTCTCTCTCAATACCAGTCAGGATTCAGAAAACACTTTTCTACAACTACTGCTCTATTGAAATTTACTAATGATATCTACTCTAACTTTGATAATAATATGTGCTCAGGCACTATCTTCTTGGGCCTCTCCAAAGCATTTGACTTGGTTGATCATTACCTTCTTTTGGACAAATTATTTGCAATCGGTCTTTTGCATTCTTCTCTTCTCTGGTTTAATTCTTACCTTCATCATCGTCGTCAGTGTGTGTCTATTAGTGGATCTCAGTCGGATTTCACCGGAATTTATAAAGGTGTTCCCCAAGGTTCTTTTTTGGGGCCACTTCTGTTTTCAATTTTCATCAATGACCTTCCAAATTCTTGTTCTACCTGTAATATAAATCTTTATGCTGATGATACAATAATTTACTGCTCCAAACCAAACATCACTGACATTAACAACTGCTTACAGCATGGCGTTGACTCAGTATACAACATTGGTTGACTTCAAATAAGCTTATTTTAAATAAAACAAAATCATATTCCATGCTTTTTCAGGCTAATACAATAAACCCTGGTGGATTAAATCTCAATTTGCTTTTTTTGGACTCTTCTCCTTTAGTTGAAACTAAATCTTTTAAATATCTTGGTGTCTGGTTTGAACCTAATTTATCTTTCCAAACTCATATTCAGTCAATCAGCAGGAAATTAAACTACCGTCTTAAATCACTCTATCAATCAGTTCACTGCTTTAACTTTCATATAAGAAAAAGAATAATTATACAATTGTTACTCCCTATTTTGGATTATGCCGATATAATTTACTTAAATGCTCCTTCAGTCTGCTTAAACTCCCTTAATGTTATCTACAACTCTATGTGTCGCTTTGTTCTCCGCTGTCCCTATACTACTCATCACTGCGTACTGTTTGAACGACTGGGTTGGTTGTCATTACCAGCTAGAAGACAATTTCACTGGCTTCAAATTATTTTTAAATGCATTAATATTGATCTTCCCTTTTATTTGAAACAGTATCTTGTTCCTTTAGGTTCTCAACATCATTTACGCCATAACAATCATGTATTATTTTGTGTTCCAAGACACAAAAAACTCTCAGGGAAAAATGCTTTTTGTATCAAAGCTCCCAACGACTGGAACAACCTTCCCATTTCTCTACGATCCATTACATCTCTGTCTTTGTTCAAGAAAGCTCTGTTAAGCCCTCTCAAACATACTTGTGTTTGCTTTTAGAATTAAAATGTTTTGTACATTGCTTTTGCTTTATCTGCCTATGACTTGCTTTTTCTTATATCAGTTCAGTTTTTTATTTTTTTTAAATTTATTTTTTCTCTTTATTTTATATTTTTTCTGAGCTTTGCAAATGTGTTTATTTTTACTTTCTGTATTATTATGTTGGGTAGGGGTGAATACTGAGAGCCTGTCCTGTTTTGTGTGGGTGTGTGTGAGGGTCTGTGTGCGTTTATTATGTGTATTTATTATTTGTTTCTATTATCTTACTTGACTGCTACTGTCATTTGTTATTATTTCTTGAAACGAAGGACCCCCTTGAAAACGAGATGTTCCATCTCTAGGGGTTTTTATCCTCCTATTTCAGTTTAAATGTGTAAATAAAATAAATAAATAAAAAATAAAATAAAAAATTGGACCCTGTGTGTAGTAGAATGTTTTGTAGTTTCGGATACTTTGCCACAGTTTGCAGTATTCTCTCCTGCATGTCACTGACCATATCGTTTGGAAAGCACAGGACTTTAGTGTTCCTGCTGCAGAACCACTGAACATCTTTTACAGTGGAATCACCAACAATCAGAGTCTCAGGCTGAGCCTTCAGCTTTCTTTCTGGCCTTTTACCTTCTGATGGGTTACAGGTCCTCCTCGTGCTGCTTTCCAGTGGATGGTCGTTGGGTAATCCGGGGTCATCTGACAGTGGAGCAAATCTGTTTTGTAGTGTCACCGCTCCGTTCATGCTTGGCTTCTTTCCTGTCCTCCGGTGTACGGGAGTAGAAGAGGTCCTCTGTCTCGTAGGAAGAGAAGGCCAGTCAGCCTCAGAGGCTTCAGCTCTCCGCGGGGGGGTCGGTCCTCCCATGTCCTCCAATTCTCCAGCTGTTGGACTTATTCTTTGGCTTTGCTCCAAGATGGTTCCAGGGAGGATTATCTTTTGATTGTTTGTTATTGTCCACAGATGTTGTCTTTCTCTCCGTAGAATCTGTGCCATTTAGCTGCGTGTTGGCCTTCTCTTCTCTGCTGAGATGAGGTAGTGGCAAAGTTGTGTTGTTTCCATAAAGTCCATTTACCTCCATGTTCACTTTGTTTCCAGCGCTGTGATCTTCTCCAGAAGGTCTTGGTAATCCTTTGTGGAAAGGGAAGGCATCTTGTTGCTAGTTAGCCTTGTGTTGGCTGCTGCTCCGTATATCAGGCTTCAGCTGCGTGAAGGCCAAGTACACGTAGTGCTCAAGATAAAATGTTTTAAGAGGAATGCAGGAAAAAAATCCTTTTGTTTAGAGTAAAAAAGGAAAATAAATCTGACCAGACAATTTAAAAGTATTCAGAAGTTATTGTTGGTGTGATTAAAAAATGAAAAAAGGAAAATAATCAGCGAAAATTAAAAGCAGAAGCGGGAGCAAAGCAATGTGCTTCCGCACTGTAGCAAAGCAGGAAGGAAAAATCTTTAATAGTGGCCAGGCTCCTTTAAGACCTAACCAACCTCCCCGGGTCGTGCACAGTTATGCAGATGTCGGATGTCTGGGATATTTGTGTTGTGGGCATGGACTGTATATAACTGGGCAGCTTAAAACGCCTCGCATTCCAAACAGGAACTACCTGCTGGCTCCAAGAACCCCATAGACTTTGAGAGAGATATAGTCAGCTATTACTCAGTCCTTCTATTGATCAGATTAACCATTCTTGCTCTGGTGCCTTTTTCTCTATATCTTCTTGTTAATCCTGATCTTTTTTTTTTATCGCAAGTTGTAAACTGTACAATCAGATGCCTCAGCAAAAGCGTGTAGTCCCTGCTTGCCCCACCTTGAACGTGTGATTGACAGAGTCTTTCCAAGCTGCTTTCAGTGGAAGGGGGTGAACTCCCGATTGGCAACAGTAGTTGCCACAGAAACTTTGAATCAGACCGACTAGGACCAATCACTGTTTTCTGGCTCCAAATGTCAGCGCCCATAACGTGGAAAAATGGCGACTGAATTTGCTTCATTTTGTTGGAGCCAGAGGATAGGCATTTTTGTGGGTGGGTGAGTCCACAGCCGGCTGTGTCCATTTTTAATTACAGTCCATGGGTATGAACCAGTGTAGCGATTGGCCAAGAAACGCTTATTTGATTTAGCATTTAAATTTTGTACGGTAGCATACACTAAAGAACCCTCTGGAGAGGAATCTGCACAACATTTTTCGGTGGATCCCAACGTATCAGAGAATGGTCCAAGACAAGTGATATGGAGAAAACAGCAGCAGAAAAAACTGCAAGTTGAACTTACGATTGGATAGGTCTAGCTCATTCTCATCTAATATGTCTCAGGCTCTATCCATGAATACGAATCAATATGGAATATTGATCCATGGCGATTCTTACATCAGTCCGTAAAACAATCTCATCCACAAATACACCTGTTATATAAAGAAAGACTAAGACTCCAGACGGAACTTGACCTTCTTGTTTCTAAGGCTGAGCAACTTCTTCCAGGCTCTCGGGGGTTGGTGTATGAGCACAGTGATGAAGCTGGCCGTCTCCTTGCTCATGTATTGAAAGCAAGAAAAGTATCGAACCAAATCACCCAGCTAACTAATGAGTTGGGTTCAGGAACTTCTAACCCAGAAAAAGTAAACGAAACTTAAAATCACTTTTTCCCATCTTTATGAATTTGAATCTCACACAAGTGAAAACCAGTTGAGTAACTTTTTCAAAAAACTGGACTTACCTATGGTGTCATCTGAACCCAATCTAAAATTAGATGCCGTCCTTACACTTTCAGAAAGTAAAGAAGCATTACAATCAATGAATAGTGGTAAATTTATATGTGTTTGGCTCTTGCCAAGGACAGAGGCACTTTTTCTCTCTCCTCCTCCCCGCCTGTGTTGCTCCCAAGGCTTCTGTTTGTCTTCCCTGCTTTTTTTTGCTTTCAACTTCTCTTCTGCTTTTTGAACTCTGATCCACTGGTCTTTTAATTTATTCCTCGTGAAGGAATGGGAAAGCGGATCACTCCTGCCCAGACGGAACCCATGCGGCTGGATACACCAATGATCCATGGAGCAAGTGGAGGCTGATGTGTCTGGCCCAGCGGTCTGTGGAAGATGTTGAAGATGTGTATCTATTCGTGTCTCTGATTTTTGGATTCCTCGCTATTGGGATCAGACGATTTATGACCTATCAGGCGGTCCCGGAGGTGAAGCTCGTGAGAAACAAGCTGAAGACGGTGAGAGGCAAGCAGTCTGATCTCTTTGGGAAGATACTTCGGGAAGTAGAGACTCTTAGAGACCACAGGCGGATCAGAAGCACTGTGCCTCTCTTGCCCAACTGAGCAGGGTGCTTGCTACCCTTGAACTTGTGTGGAAGATGGATGTCAGCTTGGAGCGACTTTTTGCCCGTACAGAAGGGACTGGCCTAAATTGCCAACATTCCGGCCCATTTTGAAATTCACCTCAAAGACTCTGCAAGACCAGTGAGGGTCTCAACTAGGACAAAACAAGCTGCTGAAGCCTGAAACAATTTTGCCCTTGGCTCTATCAAAACATTGCCCACTTCTACAGAGTGTGAAAGGCAGCTGTGTGTGGAGTCGAAAACTGCTGCTCATCCCTCCTTGACCTCAGAATTCCTGCAATCTCCCTTCCCTCCCAAGTGTAGTGTGGATTTGTGCTCCTGGAAGCTGCAAATGGACTAATCCAAAGGTGTCCCCTCCTCCCTGCCCATCAAACCGCACGTGTTGTGTCTTTGAATGTATTGTGCTTCTGTGACATGGTGTATTTTTTTGCTTGTGTCTAAACATTGTTCGCAGTGTTGAGATATGACCTTTATTTGCCACCTATACCCTTTTACCTTGTAGCTTAGTTTTAGCATTGGATTTGTAGATGGCCCCAAGCTGAGCGATGGTTCTTGCCGCTCCCAGGTGATTCATGACCATATCCACCCCAACCTCTGCCATGTCCCAGAGCTCTTTTCCTTCATTCCCCACTTCACTTTTTTCCATCAGTGCAAGAAAGGGGAGGATGTGAGGAAAAGTGGTGTTGGAAAGCGGGCAGCTTTCTGAGGGACAGACATATGACCACAGTGTTAAGAAGACAAATGTTGAAGCATAGCTATACAACATTCTAGATGTTTCATCAAGAAGTAGCAGACTGAATACCTCTTCCTTCATTCAAGCTTTTAAAAAACGGCAGCAGAGTTTTCTCATAAAGGATAGCACCCTCTGTGTGTCGCTGTCGTAACACTGCCCAAGTTTGCTCCAGATGAGACATCTGCAAGACAGAGAAGTGCTGAAACCTGTTCCTACCAGGGATAGACTATGAAACCATCACAAAATATATACCTAACTTGAGGTAAACTATGGAAGATTTTCTTGAGCCATAAGTATTATGCAATTCTTAATTGACAAATTTAATTTTCAAATTGATCATATAATTTGAAAATTAATTTTTCAATTGACAATTCAACATGCAATTCAGGCTTTTAGTAAATCAAATCAAATCAAATCAATCTTTATTTATGAAAATACATCTTGCAATTTAGATTTCTATATAAGAATTTACCATTCAGTATGAACATTTTTAAAATGAAATATTGGATAAAAACAAAATGAATTCATTCATTTTCTTGTCCGCTTTATCCCTTCTGGGGTCGCGGGAGTGCCGGAGCCTAACCCGGCTACTGATAGGCGAAGGCGGGGTTCACACTGGACAGGTCTCCAGTCTGTCTCAGGGCCTCAATCACACATCCATTCACTCTCACATTCACACCTAGGGGCAATTTAGAGTCACCAATTAACCTATGAAGCATGTTTTTGGACGGTGGGAGGAAGCCGGAGTCCCCGGTGAAAACCCACGCATGCACGGGGAGAACATGCAAACTCCACACAGAAAGGTCCCAAATCCCCCAGCTGGGATTCTAACCGCGGCCTTCTCGCTGTGAGGCAAGAGCGCTAACCACTGCACCGCTGTGCAGCCCGCACACAAAATGAATTGTATTTGAAATTGTCATGGGTTTTTGATGGCATACTTCAAATGACAAGATTAGATTTGTTTGTGAAACTCACATCTCTATGCACACAAGCACAGTATGGGAATCTCCTGTTTCTTCCGTCAGTTCTTTTCCATTTGCAAAGGAAGGTTCCACATGCAACTTCTCTTGTGTTACACGCCATCAGTCTGCTTTTAGCGGTCAAGCTAATCGAGAGAATCTGGTCGATTTTCAAAATAAGCGATTTCAGTCTCATAAAAAAAATAAAAATAAATAAAAAACGCGTATAATTTATTAGTTCTTCCATGGCCCGCTGGCAAGGGATCCGCGGACCAGGACCGTGGCCTGGTAGTTGGGAGCCACTGGTCTATAGTATCCAATTCTTTTGCAGTAAAGCAAATATCATTATATCAGTACCCCAGCTTTGAGCATCATGCCTTTGTTTTTAACAGCCCTCCAATTTTATCCTTCACAATATATAGACCACTAAAATCGAACACTGGTTTGGAGTTTTCTGAGTTCTTAGCATATATACACACTTCTTTTAACAAAAAAAAACATTTTTTTCCAAGCAATGTACAGCTGGTTATGAATTATTGAGGGCTATAAAAACTCTTCCCGTTGGTCGCCATTTGCCCACGGGCGACACGTTGAGAACTTAATAAAAGGAAAAAATGCGACAGGAGAAGGTGCAGCAGCAGAAGAGATGACTAGTGAGGTGCGGTGAGGTTCACGGCTGGTAAGGCACTGACCTCATCAGCCAGATTTTCAGTTATATGAACCCTACAGAGCAGCTTATTCACTATTTGGAGAATGGCAGTTAAAATGTGTTGTTTAAAATTTCATTTCAGTATTTTTCTTCTCTTTACTAACTGTAGCATTGAAAAAAATCCCCAAGATTGTTCTTATTGACTTACTTTTAGTTAGGAAGTCTGTGTGCTGTTCCTTCTGAAGAAACAGATGAATAACCTGTTTGCAGAAGTCTTTCTTTTCTTTCTTCGGTGTTAAAAATCTCTCTGTTTCAGTGGAGATCACTACCAGTGATGTATCTAAACAAATTCTTGAGTTCAGGACTTTAAAAACTAAATCTTCGTATTTTAACAGGAAACCTGTAAATTGCTGCTTTTTTTAACCAAAGAAAGGTTGAAAACCCACACAGAAAAAGGTAATGATAGAAAAGACATGTCTGAAAAAAAACACCTGATTTCTATTTTTAATTTTAAAAACTATTAATTTAATTTTAAATATGCATTTTTTTAGGCATAGTTTTGCAGGCGAAGCTCTGCCTGCCTGGGTCGGCTCTCGGGGGTGGGACACCTGGGCTGGGGGAACTTGGACCAATCGCGG
>NW_023416897.1:267726-272716 GCF_002922805.2 Oryzias melastigma | reverse complement strand
GGTGGTGGGCTGCTCTTCGGGGGTTGGGGGGCTCTCCAGGGATGGGGTCCCGCGTTTGCCCCTCCTGGCTGGGCTGAGGTCTGCACTCTCTGTGTTTCTGTGCCTTCCTGCTCTTGGCTGTGGGGGGCCTCTGTGGCGGCCTGCGTGCCCTGGTCTGGGTGCTTGGCGGGATAGCCCGGCGGGCGGTTTCACTCCGCGGCTGCATGTCGGGTGTTGGGGGGGGTCCAGCTGCTGCCCCGGTGGGGGGTCTTGACGTGAGGATGGCCGGGCGCTCTCCCCCCTCAATCAATCAATCAATCAAGTTTATTTATAAAGCGCTTTAACGCAGGCAGACTGCTACAAAGCGCTGTACATGAAAACACCAAGAACACTAATAGATAAAATACAAGCACAAAGCAACTAAAGACCAAGACAGCAACAGAGTTAAAAACAGAATAAGAACAAAATAAAAACAAAGTAAAAACAGAGTAAAAAAAGAGCAGAGTTTCAAGGAACGTTAAAAGCTTGACTGTAAAAATGGGTTTTAAGTTTATTTTAAAAAATTGACAGAGACGAGGCATCACGAATGTTAAAAGGCAGAGCGTTCCAGAGCTTTGGGGCACAAATGGAAAAGGCTCGATCCCCTCTACACTTAATCTCAGCTCTTGGTACCTCCAGGAGCAGCTGATCAGCAGACCGGAGGCACCGGGGAGGAGTGTAGGGAGAGAGAAGCTCTGAGATGTAAGGTGGGAGGGAGCAGAGGGAGTTTGGATGTTTGCTCTGATTTCCTCAACCTTTCCAATAAAGAAGTTTAAAAAGTCATTACATAGTTTGGCTGATGCCTCGTGGCCCACAGACTGTGGGACATTGAGGACATTATCAATGGTTCTGAACAGCACACAAGGATTATGGCTGTTTGCCATAATTATGTTGGACAAGTATTCTTTCTTTGACTCCTTAACAGTGGTCTGGTATTGATGCCAGGAGTCTTTTAGCATTTGAAAAGAAATCTGCAGCTTGTCCCTCTTCCATCTGCGTTCAGCTCGGCGACATTCTCTCCTAGCTGTTCTCTGATTGAACCAGGGCTCAGGCTTAGATTTAGGCTGCATAGTTTTCAAAGGAGCCACAGTGTCGAGTATGGATGTACAAGAAGCATTAAACCATGAGCTGATCTCTTCTGGATCATTATTACATAAAGCAGAGGGTGGAAGGCAGTGGAAAACTGACTAGCCGTGGAGGAGTTAAAAATCCTGCAGCGTCGAACAGGAGCATCAACTTTAAGTGTAGGGCAGGAGAACTCCACATCAAACAAAACCGGCAGGTGATCAGAGAACACACTGTCACAGATATCCATATTTAAAATAGATAAACCATGAATAAAAACTAGGTCCAAGGTGTATCCATGTTCATGCGTGGGCCCAGACACCCACTGCACAAGATTAAAAGAGTCCATAATAGATAAAAAGTCCTTCAGCAGTGCTTTATCTGGACAGCACACATGAATATTAAAATCACCAGTAATCAGAACCTTATCAAAGTGAGGCATAATGTCCGAAAGAAAATCAGAAAAATCACAAATGAATGATTTATCATATTTCGGAGGTCTGTAAATGACCATACGCCACCGGGTCTGAACGACCAACCTCAGAAACAGTTGCATCAAAACTGGAGCTGGAGGTAATAGCTCGCTGTTTACATCTAAACGTGTCACTGAAAATAGCAGCAGTTCCTCCTCCACGTCCTGAGGTTCGCGATGTGCTGAAGTAAGAACATCCAGCTGGTAATAACTCCACGAGAGTGCTGCACTCACCAGGAGCCACCCAAGTCTCTGAGATGAGAAGAAAGTCCAAGCCTCGGGAGATTAAAAAATCCATCAGAATGAAAGTTTTATTCGCCAAAGATCTGGCGTTCACCAATCCAATCCTGGCTTGGACCGTGGCCTGACGATAGCTGGAATGTTGCGCAATAACGGGGGGCACCCTCAGATTTTGGGGGCCCACCCCACATTGCCGCGGCCGCGGAAACCAGGAACAGCTGGGAGGGAAGCCGTCATCGAATCCAATGACAGCTGTCAAACAGGTTTCAAGTGGATCTATGGAGCGCCAGGACACAGCAGATGGGAAAGGGGCGGCCGTGGTGCAGTGGTAGGGCGGTCGACTCCTGATCAGAAGTGAGCGGGTTCGACTCCGCCTTGCCCGCCCATGTGTCGAAGTGTCCTTGGGCAAGACACCGAACCCCGAATTGCCTCTGGTGGGAGGTTGGCGCCAGTGTTCGGCAGCGGAGCCACCACCAGTGTGTGAATGTGTGAACGGGTGAATGGGTCTGTGACTGTGAAGCGCTTTGGGCTCTCGAAGGAGGGTAGAAAGCGCTATACAAGTATACGCCATTTACCATTTACCAATGATATTCCAAAACCTGACCGGGAAATGGAAGTAGATTTTGCAAGATAGGCCTTCAATTTGGCTTGCCGACCACCACGCTTGCCGCGCCGGCGGGTGCGCTTCCGTCGGCGGAGGAGAACCGACGTCCTGAGCAGGTAAGCCGGGATCCCTGATAACTGCGGTGGCAAGGGTTTCTGTCTGTAATGGTCAGAGAGCAGATCATTTTTGCAGTGTTGTTGAAGCTCCAGTAAGAGTTGACGGTTGTACACCAACAGAGATTCTGTTGTTTGGATGTCAATAATCAGAACAGATAATAAAGTGACAAAAAGTAACAGTGACAAAAAGTAACAGCGACAGACGAGCGGCCAGGTACACGGGCGCCATCTTTTAACTCTCTGAGTACATCCCATCACCATCCACCTCAGCGAAACATAAACACTCACCTGAGCACAGGTGTCAGCTCACCTTAGCACTAACCGTTTGTGTGACAGAATGAAAGTCTTTATCTGAATGGGTTTGTATGATGGAGCGTGTGAGCTGCTGTTACAGTTGAATTGAGTACATTATGTTTAGTTTAAATGTGGAGACTATTTTGGCCAACAGGTGTGTGTGTGTGTGTGTGTGTGTGTGTGTAACTATAGTGTGTGTAGACAGGCCCCGCCCATTCTAGTTTATCACTTAGTCCTGGTTGTTTTATGATGTTGCCTCCCTCTGTTACCATCTTCTTCTCCCCCCTCCCTCTCTCCCACCCCCTTCTTTTTTTCCGTCCGGTCCAACAACAAAGAAGAAAAAAATAAATAAATAAATCAAATAAAACATAATCAACATAAATAAAGTTTAGCATGAAATACAACAGGGGTTTATACTCAATAAATCCCTGTTGTGACAGTAAAATCTGCCCAACACAAGAAGCTCTCAGCCCGCATCTGTTGGCTCAGCTGTTGGACAGGACAAGTTAAAAAAAAAAAACACCTGATTTCTATTTTTAATTTTAAAAATTATTAATTTAATGTTAAATATACATTTTTTAGGCATAATTGCAGGTGAGGCTCTGCCTTCCCTGACTGCATGTCACTGGAGGTGACTGTGGAGGATCAGCCTAAAAAAAGACCACATTCAGACACTTTAAGGAGATGGACCTTAACTGTCAGGTTACTCGGGCCAAGCTACATCTGAGCATGGACCAATGGAGGAAACATCTCAACTGGGCCAAGGAGAAGAAGGACTGGACCTTTGGCCAGAGGTCTGAGGTCCTGCTTTCTGATGAAAGGAAAGTGTGCCTTTCATTTTGGAATCAAGATCCAAGGATTTAGGAGCACTGGTGAGGTGCAGAACCCAAGCTGCAAGAAGTCCAGATTGAAACCTCATTCAGTCATGATCTGGGCTCCAATGTCCAGCGCTGGTGTTGGTAAACTCTGATTTCGTCATGATTGACGATGTAGATCTTCTTTTCCAGCTGGACATGGAATCTGATCATATATTGAAGATGGACGTCATTTTAAAAATACTTTATTTCTGATTGATTTTTTTGTTTCCTTTCTAGTAAATTGTGATTTAACCGCACAGTTTTCTAATATTTAGAAATATTGTTTATTGGGTTTTTTAGGGGAACCTCAATTTTGTGTTAAAAATAAATAAATAAATAATGTTAGTAAATGAATAGTTGAGCTCATTTAAACAATGGGCCCTGAATCTATATTTTATGAAAGTCTAATGTTTTGAAAGTACGGAAGAGGATTAGGGCCACTGGAAAAAAAAAAAAAAGCCCATGAAAAATTCTGACTTTTTTCTCAGAATTCTGAGAAAAAAAGTCAGAGATTAAGTCAGAATTTTTCATGGGCTTTTTTTTTTCAGTGGCCCTAATCCTCTTCGGTATGAAAGGAATTATGTAAATTAATTAACTTTTTACTAAATTCCTTTTTATGGAAAGGGTCTGTACTTCATTTAACCTAGCTGATATATGGACTGAACAGAGGGGGGTGCTGTAGGTCAAAGTGTTTCAAGGGAAACATAGAGGTCAAACTGAGACAGAAAAGACAGAATCCCCATAAAAGTAATTCTGAATTTGCCCAAGAGCTCCTTAGATAAGTGACTGATTTAAAAAGGGGACTGTAGTTTAATTCAAACCGAAGCATTTACTGTAAGTGGAACTTTGCCTCCTGATCATCAACCACTGAGCACTAGAAATATTATGCACTTTTACCCACAGTAGGACAAATGTCACACACAGATTTGATATTAGGGATGAGAATGTTCACCTGTAACCCAGTGAGATCTGCAGAGCTCTGCTTGACCGTCTGTCTCCTGTATCAAAGTTCAAAGTAAACATAAGCAACAGAATGCTAGCTTCACCTGTGGCAGCTCCAAGGCTCTCATGACGGCTGAAAAGCCAAACATGTTTCCTGTTGTGTTCTTCAGCTCTGCGGCAATCTGGATAATCTTCTGAAGCAGCACAGCACGCTCTTCATGTGTGCCTGTGCAGCCCAGCACGTGCACGGCCAGCATAATGGCCATGGTTTGAAGCCTGGAGGAACACGGCCAATAATATATCAGATTCTGATCAACAAAACATCAAATCTGAAATAAAAAAAAAAAGACTATAGCAAAATTTGAGTTTTGGAAAAGGTGGC
>NW_023416897.1:235411-267603 GCF_002922805.2 Oryzias melastigma | reverse complement strand
TGGAAAAGGTGTCTTTGTGATAAAACTATTAAATGTTGAGTTTATAACAGTTAGGGTTTAAAATCAGATTAAAAACTCATCAATTTTACCACATGATTTCCTAAAATGTTGAGGATGAAAAATAGAGGTTTTGTGAATTATTAGTAAAATTTTAGTTCATTTTAGTTTAATATAGAGAGGGCAAACAAAAACCTCTTGCACTTATTGGAATTTTGCTTTTGGACTTTTTTAAATTCTGTCACACAAATCTTCCAGTGTTGCCAGTCAGCACAATGTTCCCTCCCTCCCCCATACACTGTAAAAAGTGAATCATTGGATCAATGGACAAAAGCTCTGTAATTTGTTACAATCAAAAATATTAGTTTTTATCCGATAACATTTTTAAGTTGAGTAAGCCATCAACTTAGTTTTTTTTATTTCATGAAGACTAGCAAATTATAGAACTTTTGTTAATTGATCCACGAATTCACTTTTACAGTGTAGAAACATTTGTAGAAACAGTGTGTCAATATCTCAAAAGATTGGCACTGATTCAACCAGTAAAATAAACACACTTGAAAATGGTAAAACCTCAGGCTGTGTTATCCCTCTCAGTGGTTGTTTCTGACTAAATTAAGACTGGAGCATGTTCAATATTTTCCTGTTATTTAGGTAAGTGTATGGTCTGTCATAATAAGGAATGTTGCAATCAGACAACAGTCATTTTATTTTTAGAAGTGCTGCTTATGTGCATGTTTTCACTACTAAGTTGATGTAGAATCAGAATTGGAGGCCCAACAAAAGATTTTTTCCAGACAAAGGTCTGACGTGTTCACATGCTCTGGATACCTCTCTAGCAGGTCTAGTCTCAGCTGTTGGCCGTGCGGTAATGTTAGCAGCTCCATACCACAGCTCACTCCCATCATCCTTTGCAGCCCTGGTGTCACACCCAAAATTCTGCCCACCTGGAATAAAAACACTATTGGATACCTGTTCTCAATCGAGAAAAAAAACATTTCAAAAGGAAATTAATCAATCAATCATCGATATTTAAAAATACCATTTCGTTATTTTACCTTAAACGAAAAACGACCAAGTTCTATCAGAGCAGACAACACAAGTGATGCAGCAGAAACTGATCAACCATCATTCCAGTCCAGTGTGTGGAAACACTTTGAATTGATCAAAGTCATGTGGCCATACATGGGGGTAGAATGTTCTTATATTGATTATTTTAATGTGGAAAAACAACAGCGGTCTGAACTTTATCAAACTCAAATGTGAATGGAAAATATTTATTTTCCACTCGATTATGTTGAAGAAATAGAAGGAATCTGGAAAACTTCACCTGCACTATTCAACCAGCTATTGATCTTTGAGTCAGTGAATCTGCTCCGATCGGATCACTCACAATGAACCAAAATTGACAGTGAATCGAGTCAGCAACTGCAAATATAGAATCAGTTTGTTGTTAAAACAACAAATTGCTGTTACACTCCTGGAAATTAGTGTTAGGCAAGAAACATTTAAAGTTTGTGCTAGTAGTCATGATAAACTGCAAACAAAACAGATGAGCAGGTTCAATGTAGACTGAAACAGCTGTTGTCTATCCATCCATCCATCCATCTTCCTCCGCTTCATCCGGGACCGGGTCGCGGGGGCAGCAGTCTAAGCAAAGATGCCCAGACTTCCCTCTCCCCGGCCACTTCCTCCAGCTCCTCTGGGGGGACCCCGAGGCGTTCCCAGGCAAGCCGAGAAACATAGTCTCTCCAGCGTGTCCTGGGTCTTCCCCGGGGCCTCCGCCCAGTGGGACATGCCCGGAACACCTCACCAGGGAGGCGTCCAGGAGGCATCCGGATCAGATGCCCGAGCCACCTCAACTGGCTCCTCTCGATGCGGAGGAGAAGCGGCTCTACTCCGAGCTCTCTCCGGGTGACCGAGCTTCTCACCCTATCTCTAAGGGAGCGTCCAGCCACCCTACGGAGAAAACTCATTTCAGCCGCTTGTAGTCGGGATCTCGTTCTTTCGGTCACGACCCAAAGCTCATGACCATAGGTGAGTACTGGAACGAAGATCGACCGGTAAATCGAGAGCTTTGCTTTCTGGCTCAGCTCTCTTTTCACCACAACGGACCGGTACAGCGACCGCATAATAGCGGACGCAGCTCCAATCCGCCTGTCGATCTCACGCTCCGATCTTCCATCACTCGTGAACAAGACCCCAAGATATTTAAACTCCTCCACCTGAGGCAGGCGCACTCCACCCACCGAGAGAGGGCAAACTACCTTTCTCCGGTCGAGAACCATGGCCTCAGACTTAGCGGTGCTGACCCTCATCCCGGCCGCTTCACACTCGGCTGCAAACCGCTCCAATGCATGCTGGAGGTCCCGGTTCGATGGAGCCAACAGAACAACATCATCTGCAAAGAGCAGAGAGGAAATCCTGTGGTCCCCAAACCAGACCCCCTCCGGCCCCTGGCTGCGCCTAGAAATTCTGTCCATAAAGACTATGAACAGAACCGGTGATAAAGGGCAGCCCTGCCGGAGTCCAACATGCACCGGGAACAGGTCTGACTTACTGCCGGCCATGCGAACCAAGCTCCTGCTCCGGTCATACAGAGACCGGACAGCCCTGAGTAAGGCTCCCCGGACCCCATACTCCCAGAGCACCCTCCACAGGACACCACGGGGAACGCGGTCGAACGCCTTCTCCAAATCCACAAAACACATATGGACTGGATGAGCGAACTCCCACGAACCCTCCAGCACCCTGAAGAGGGTGTAGAGCTGGTCCACTGTTCCACGACCAGGACGGAAACCGCACTGTTGTTCTTGAATCTGAGGTTCGACTATCGGACGGACTCTCCTCTCCAGTACCCTGGCATAGACTTTCCCAGGAAGGCTGAGGAGTGTGATTCCCCGGTAGTTGGAACACACCCTCCGGTCCCCCTTCTTGAAAAGGGGAACCACCACCCCAGTCTGCCAGTCCAGTGGTACGGTTCCTGTCTGCCACGCAATGCTGCAGAGACGTGTCAGCCAAGACACTCCTACAACATCCAGAGACTTGAGGTACTCAGGGCGAACCTCATCCACCCCCGGAGCCTTGCCACCGAGGAGCTCTTTGACAACCTCGGTGACCTCAGCTTGGGTGATGGACAGTTCCACCCCAATGTCCTCAGCCTCTGCTTCCTCAACGGAAGGCGTGTCAGCAGGGTTGAGGAGATCCTCAAAGTATTCCTTCCACCGCCCGACAATGTCCCCAGTTGAGGTCAACAGATCCCCACCTGCACCGAAAACGGTGCCTGCAGAAAACTGCTTTCCCCTCCTGAGACGCCGGATGGTTTGCCAGAATCTCTTTGAGGCCAACCGATAGTCCTTCTCCATGGCCTCACCAAACTCCTCCCAGGACCGAGTTTTTGCCTCCAACACAGCCCGGGCCGCAGCTCGCTTAAACTGCCGGTACCTGTCAGCTGCCTCTGGAGTCCCACAAGCCAACCAGGCCTGATAGGACTCCTTCTTTAGCTTGACGGCATCCCTTACTTGCGGTGTCCACCACCGGGTTCGGGGGTTGCCGCCACAACAGGCACCAGAGACCTTGCGACCGCAGCTCCGGAAAGCAGCGGAGACCATAGAGGTGGGGAACATAGTCCACTCGGACTAGATGTCACCAACCTCCCTCGGTACCTGCTTGAAGTTTTCCCGGATGTGGGAGTTAAAGACCTCCCTGACAGAGGGCTCAGCCAGACGTTGCCAGCAGACCCTCACAGTACGTTTAGGTCTGCCAAGTCTTTCCGGCCTCCTCCCCCGCCAGCGACTCCAGCTCACCACCAGGTAGTGATCAGTGGACAGCTCTGCCCCTCTCTTTACCCGAGTGTCCAAAACACATGGCCGGAGATCGCCTGAAACGACTACAAAGTCGATCATCCATCTCCTACCTAGGGTGTCCTGATGCCAGGTGTACTGATGGACACCTTTGTGTTTGAACATGGTGTTCGTTATGGACAAACTATGACGTGCACAGAAGTCCAACAACAAAACACAGCTCGGGTTCAGGTCAGGGAGGCCATTCCTACCAATCACGCCCCTCCAGGTGCCACTGTCATTACCCACGTGGGCATTGAAGTCCCCCAGGAGGACGACGGAGTCCCCTGTTGGGGCACTTTCCAGTACCCCTTTAAGAGACACCAGGAAGGCTGGGTGCTCCGAACTGCTGTTTGGCCCGTAAGCCGAAACCACAGTCAGAGACCTGTCCCCCACCCGAAGGCGAAGGGACACGACCCTCTCGTCCACCGGTGTGAACTCCAACACTTGGCAGCTGAGCTGGGGGCTCACAAGTAAGCCCACCCCAGCCCGTCGCCTCTCACCATGGGCAACTCCAGAGTGGTAGAGAGTCCAGCCTCTCTCGAGGGACTGAGTTTCAGAGCCCAGGCTGTGCGTAGAGGTGAGCCCAACTATATCTAGTCGGTATCTCTCAACCTCTCGCACAAGCTCAGGCTCCTTCCCTCCCAGAGAGGTAACATTCCATGTCCCAAAAGCCAAATTCCATGAGCGGGGTTTGGGTAGCCGAGGCACTCGCCTTCGACTGCTACCCAAACCACAATGCACCGGTTCCTTCAGAGCTCCCCTGCAGGTGGTGGGCCCACTGGGGAGTGATCCCACGTCGCTCCTTCGGGTTGGACCCGACCGGGGCCCGTGGGAGGAGCCCCGGCCACCAGGCGCTCGCCTCCGAGCCCCAACCCCAGGCCTGGCTCCAGGGTGGGGCCCCGGTGACGCCAATCCGGGCGACGTAGTGGAATCTTTCATGTTTTTACTCATAAAGGGGTTCTGAACCGCTCTTTGTCTGGCTTGTCACTCAGGACCTGTCTGCCATGGGAGACCCTACCAGGGGCAGAAGCCCCCGACAGCATAGCTCCTGAGATCACTCAAGCACTCAAACCCCTCCACCACGTTAAGGTGGCGGTTCAAGGAGGGGGCTGTTGTCTAGTTTACCTGAAACTAAACCCTGAACGCAAAAGATCAGGTGTTATTGCTACCTGACAGTCAGCCTTGGTGATGTGCTTGGCTGCAATATGAGGGTCTATGGTGGCCAGGAGCTCCTTCACCCTCCGCAGGACCCCCACTTCCAGAGGTTTGTTGTCCTTGAACATCAGCTGTGACTGATACCTGCTGGGTTTGAAATGAGAGACTGTCTCCATCAGTGGTAAAATGCTGCTTCCCCAGGTCCTGCAAGGATCTGTCCTGAGAAAGCTCTCCTCTGCTTGCAGCGTCTCTTCAAAGCATGGTGTTGCTGTTGGTGGGAAAGGGCAGAAAGGAAGACACTTTTTAAAAAATCCCAAGAACAGTTTATTACACTGCCCTCCACTCCCACACCCCATCACATTTTATTCATCTGAATCAGGGAAAAACATGCAAAGCAGCTATGACCATCTCAGAAATGTCAGAATACCAACATTATTCTGACACCCCTCACTTTGAGTATAATCTACAAACATTTACTTGTTATGTTCACATAGTCTGCTGGAGCAGACCTTACCCTAAAAAGTCATCCTCAGATTAATAGGATATTTTCTGACTTAGCCTTCCCCCTTCAGTGGTTCAGTAGCCTGTAGCAGCCTGCCCTGACGGGAGTGTAGCAAGTCTAGACCATTGATGGATTTTCTTTTTAGGCTGAAATTTGCAAGAAGGGATTATTATACTTTTGGATTTCACTGTTCTTTTGTTGGCCAGCCATCATGACAATAAAAAAAAAAAAACATGTTCATGGGGACCTCACTGAGGAACAGTGATCCCAGAGTCCGATGACGTAGCACCTTCTGTATCAAATCAAATCAATTTTTTTAAAAGAAGCGCTTTAAAAAAAAAAAAAAAAAAACGAAGACAGAAGATAATAAACAACCCATTCCACCCTCTACTCTCTCATCCATTTACACATACATCCTATGACCCCACAGAAATTAATTCTTACAAATCTAAACTTCTAAAATAAATTTAAGGCTTGGCTAAGGTTTAAGTAAGGGGAAAAAAACGTAAGCTTGGCTCTGCTGTGAGGAAAAGAAATTTGGAAATTTCTTTATACCAGGAGCCAGCTCTGTCAGAGGAACATTACATTTCTCACCCAGACCGAGACAGCAAGGGGGTCCACTCCACAACAGTGAGGCCACAATGCAGGACCCCAGCTGCACCAGGGTCCATAATTAAATAATAATTAAAACTTCTGTTTTGTCCTGGTTGAACTGTAAGAAGTTCTCTGCCATCCCTGACTTGATGTCTAAAGTATAATTTAAAAGAGTACAAATTCAATTGAATTCAATTTTATTTATATAGCCCAATATCACAAAGAAAATTGTCTCATTGGGCTTCAAAATATATAACTTTCTTGATGCTCCGCGCTCAGTCGTCTGGTTAAAGTAGAAACGGACTCTTGGACTAATCTGAAGCGTGTTTCTGAAATATAATCTCATATAAAGCTGGCTGAATCAGCGGACGGTGACTAGTTAGACCAGAACTCACAGGTTTATTAAGGGGCGCCGTTCAGTGGACGCTTCCACAGTGAACCTTGAACTGTCTTGTTCTTGGTTGTACTGAAAAACAATGAATTTCCCCCAGGGGATTAATAAAGTATATTGATTGATTGATTAAGCTGCTTCACTGTCACGTGTCTTCAGTTCTCTGAAGAGCAGCAGAAGTTTCTCTCTCTCTCTGAGCCCGAGTGGAGTCTAAGTACGGTAGGACACCAGGGGGATTTTGTACCGACATTTTTCTTATATCACTAACAAAAGTTAATTAATATAAATACAAATAAAAACTTAGAGGAAAAAAAAGGGCACTTTTTAATACAAGACAAAAAAGGCAAGTGCTCCAGCACCCTTAAGCCTCTACTGTGCACGTGCCTGCTCCCTTATGATCCCACTCCTACACTCCCTGTCTTCAACAGTTCAAATAGCTGTACAATTAAAAACAGAAACAAGCAAATAAATCAATCAATAAAAAGAAAGAAACCCAACCCACCCTCTACCCCCCTTCCTCAATAAACACAAACAGACATGATCCCGCAAAGAATGAATACTTATAGTTAAAAAAAAAAAAAAAAAAACCTTGGGCTTGGCTCTGCTGCGAAGAAACAGTATTTTGGGGATCTATTCATTCCAGGAGCCAATTCAGCCACAGGAACATCACCACAGTGCCCACCCCAACAGAGACAGCAGTGGGGTACACTCCACAAGCTGCAAAGTCAGACCCCAACCGCCCCCGAAGGGCGACAGCCGCGGCAATGTTCCCAGACAGAACCGGCAACCCCTGGCACATAGAATCCCCAAAGGGAAACACCGGGGCATAAAACCTTAAAAGAAAGATAATAAAATGTCATACATAAAATGTATGTAAAAACATAAAAGAAAAATATAATTAAAGGCACAAAATAAAATGAGATCTTGATAATAATATATATTAAAACTTAATATACAATACATAAATAAATATCAATTTAAGACTATCTAAAAGCCATTTGAAAAAGATGGGTCTTGAGCCTCTTCTTAAAAATCTCTATGGTCCCCGAGGCTCTCCGGCAGGCTGTTCCAGAGGCGAGGACCATGCTGAGAGAATGAAGCCTCACACAGGAGTATTATCTCAGCTCTACATCTGCAGATAAGCTCAGAGTTCAGAATGTGAACAAATCCAACCTGTGCCACCTTTGATGTGTTTTGTTGGCTGCTATAGGCCATTCAGCTTCTGTACTTTGGCCCATTAGCTTTACTGCCCACACCCACTGTACTGCTCTGTTCCCTAAAAGCTACACGCCCCTTAGCATTTTTCCAGAAGAAGCTGCAGCTCAGGCAGGACGCTCGGTCATAGGTCTGTTTGCTGGGACGTTGCTGGTGAGTATTATGTAGCTTTGAGTGCATGTCAGTGTGGTTGATAGAAGCATAGGAGCTGCAGACTGTCAAACAAACAGTTTTACTGCTACAAGATGGAATTTGACTTGATAGCAGCTCCTTTATCCATGTAAACATCTCTTCCTGAAGAACAAAGAGATCTTTTTTTGCAAATAAACAGGGTTTGTTAACTCAGAGAGTGATTCTTGTACACCAATATTTCTTGATAATAACATTTTACAACATGTTTTAAATTGATCAGTAACAAAATATTTCTGAAACTTCATTTTTGAAAGTTTATTTCTCTGGAGTTTAAAACCCAAGATCTGAAAACAAATGAAAAATACTCCTTTCTGAAAAATAAGACACTTTTCTATTTGTTTGAAAATCACTGACAGAAGACAAGAAAAGATACATGCGTTTAAAAACCACACACATGCTAAAATGAAGGTATGTTTCCTGCTTGTCCAACCTAAAGCAAACCTTTGTGAACTTTGGCTGCACAAACACAAATGAATCAGCTGATGGGCTGCCCTGCCCAAACCTTATACAATTGTACTCACCTGTCAGGCAAGCTTTTCTCAGTTTAAATATCTTTCCAGAGGTCTTTGGGGATGCTATTCATTTTTTATTCTTCCTACCTATTCCATTGTCACATTTTACTGATCTGCGGTTTTTGGTTTTGATATTTGAGAACATTTTGAGATTTTTTTTCTATTTTCTTTATTTAGCACTGGTTTAATTTGATTGGTCTTTGAATGAGATCAAATTAGATTTTATTTTTTATCCTGAAATAATCATGACTGGGTGGATCTTGAACACAGTGTAACATTAGTGGAGTACACTGCTGTAATTATGTGTGTAGCTTGTTGTTCTGAGGTTGTGTAAGTGGGGGAAAGGGGCTTTAACCTCCCGGGCTAAAACCACCTCATTCTCTGTGGGCTGCAGAATTAATAAGCTTCAATTCCTAGGATCACGTGACATTTGAATATGTCCATAACTCTGTAATCCCAACAAACTCAAACTGAGGCAGTAGTATGTGAACATTTTAGCATTACTAATACCTTAGGCTTGGACATGACCAAGGTGATGTTGTAATGCAGATTGTCTTATTTCTCCAAGACACTGTTCTGAAACATTATTTAAAACTTGAGAATTGAGAATTAACGGTGCCCAATGTAGCCACGAGGGGGCCCAAGCCAGGGTCTCATTGTGCAGGTCCCAAGCCCGGATAAATACAGAGGGTTGTGTCAGGAAGGGTATCCGACGTAAAATCTTGCCAAATCAAATATGCGAATCAGACCTACGAAATCCATACCGGATCGGTCGAGGCCCGGGTTAACAACGACCGCCATCGGTGCTGTTCACCGACAGGGTGCCGGTGGAAATTGGACTACTGTTGGTGGAAGAAGGAGAGGAGGAAGGCGGGTTCGTAGGGAGAGAGAGAAGAGGAAAGTCACTAGTGTTGGACTGAGAGTTGGGACTTTGAATGTTGGAACTATGACAGGAAAGGGTAGAGAGTTAGTGGACATGATGCAGAGGAGAAAGGTAGACATACTGTGTGTCCAGGAGACCAGGTGGAAAGGTAGCAAGGCTAGAAGTTTAGGAGCAGGGTTCAAGTTGTTCTATCATGGTGGAGATGGGAAGAGAAATGGAGTAGGAGTTATCCTAAAGGAGGAGTTTGTTAGGAGTGTTGTGGAGGTAAAAAGAGTGTCAGATAGAGTGATGAGTCTGAAGATAGAAATGGAGGGTGTCATGTTCAATGTTGTTAGTGGGTATGCCCCACAGGTAGGATGTGAGCTGGAAGAGAAGGAGAAGTTCTGGTTGGATCTTGATGAAGTGATGATGAGCATCCCTGGAAATGAGAGAGTTGTCATTGGTGCAGATTTCAATGGTCATGTTGGTGCAGGAAACCGAGGTGATGAGGAGGTGATGGGCAGGTTTGGTATCCAGGAGAGGAATGTAGAAGGACAGATGGTGGTTGATTTTGCAAAAAAGATGGAAATGGCGATAGTGAATACATTCTTTGAGAAGAGACAGGAACATAGAGTGACCTATAAGAGTGGAGGTAGAAGCACACAGATAGACTACATCTTGTGTAGACGGTGTAATCTGAAGGAGATCAGTGACTGTAAAGTAGTGGTTGGTGAGAGTGTTTCCAGACAGCACAGGATGGTGGTGTGTAGAATGACTCTGGTGGTGAAGAAGATGAAGAAAGAGAGGGCAAAGGCAGAGAAGAGGACAAACTGGTGGAAGCTGAAAAAAGAAGATTGTTGCATGACTTTTAAGAAACAGTTGAAACAGGCTCTGGGTGGTCAGGAGGTACTCCCAGATGACTGGATAACTACAGCTAATGTGATCAGGGAGACAGGTAGGAGTGTACTTGGTGTGTCATCAGGAAAGAGAGTTGATAAGGAGACTTGGTGGTGGAATGAGGAGGTGCAGGAGTGTATACGGAGTAAGAGACTAGCTAAGAAGAAGTGGGACACTGAGAGGACTGAGGAGAGTAGACAGGAGTACAGGGAGATGCAGCGTAAGGTGAAAGTAGAGGTGTCAAAGGCCAAACAAAGAGCTTATGATGACTTGTACGCTAGGTTGGGTAGTAAGGAGGGAGAGACTGACCTGTACAGACTAGCAAGGCAGAGAGATCGAGATGGGAAGGACATGCAGCAGGTTAGGGTGATCAAGGATAGGAATGGTAATGTGGTGACAGGTGTCAGTGGTGTAATGGAAAGATGGAAAGAATACTTTGAAGAGTTGATGAATGAAGAGAATGAGAGAGAACAAAGAGTAGAAGAGGTGACGGTTGTGGAGCAGGAAGTAAGAAAGATTAGTAAAGGTGAAGTGAGAGGGGCTTTGAAGAGGATGAAGAGTGGAAAGGCTCTTGGTCCTGATGATATACCTGTGGAGGTATGGAAGTGTCTAGGAGAGATGGCAGTGGAGTTTTTGACCGGGTTGTTCAACAGGATCTTAGGTGGTGAGAAGATGCCTGAGGAATGGAGGAGAAGTGTGATGGTGCCCATTTTTAAGAATAAGGGAGATGTGCAGAGTTGTGGTAACTACAGAGGAATAAAGCTGATGAGCCATACAATGAAGGTGTGGGAAAGAGTAGTGGAAGCCAGACTAAGAGCAGAAGTGAACATTTGTGAGCAGCAGTATGGTTTCATGCCAAGAAAGAGCACTACAGATGCAACATTTGCTTTGAGGATGTTGATAGAGAAGTACAGAGAAGGTCAGAGAGAGCTCCACTGTGTCTTTGTAGATCTGGAGAAAGCTTATGAGAGAGTGCCCAGAGAGGAACTATGGTATTGTATGAGGAAGTCTGGAGTGACAGAGAAGTATGTCCGAGCAGTGCAGGACATGTATGAGGGCTGTAAGACAGTGGTGAGGTGTGCTGTAGGGGTGACAGAGGAGTTCAAGGTGGAGGTGGGATTACATCAGGGATCAGCTCTGAGCCCCTTCCTGTTTGCAATGGTGATGGACAGACTGACGGATGAGGTTAGACAGGAATCACCATGGACTATGATGTTTGCAGATGATATTGTGATTTGTAGTGAGAGCAGGGAACAGGTGGAGGTGGAGTTAGAGAGGTGGAGGTTTGCCCTGGAAAGGAGAGGAATGAAGGTTAGCCGCAGTAAGACCGAGTACATGTGTGTGAATGAGAGGAACCAGAGTGGAAGAGTGAGGTTACAGGGAGAAGAGATAAAGAAGGTGGAGGAGTTTAAGTATTTAGGGTCAACAGTACAGAGTAATGGAGAGTGTGGAAAAGAAGTGAAGAGGAGAGTGCAAGCAGGTTGGAATGGGTGGAGAAAAGTGTCAGGTGTGATGTGTGACAGAAGAGTTTCAGCACAAATGAAAGGAAAGGTGTACAAGACTGTGGTGAGACCAGCCATGTTGTTTGGACTAGAAACAGTGGGACTGAAGAAAAGACAGGAAGCAGAGCTGGAGGTAGCAGAGATGAAGATGCTGAGGTTCTCTTTGGGAGTGACCAGGATGGATAGGATCAGGAATGAATACATCAGAGGGACAGCACATGTTAGAGGTTTTGGAGATAAAGTCAGAGAGGCCAGACTGAGATGGTTTGGACATGTTCAGAGGAGAGACAGTGAATATATTGGTAGAAGGATGCTGAGTCTAGAGCTGCCAGGAAAGAGGTCTAGAGGAAGACCAAAGAGGAGGTTTATGGATGCAGTGAATGAAGACATGAAGGTGGCTGGTGTTAGAGTGGAGGATGCTGAAGACAGGCTTAGATGGAGGAAACTGATTCGCTGTGGCGACCCCTGAAGGGAAAAGCCGAAAGGAAAAGAAGAAGAATTAACGGTGCCCATAGAATATTATCAGTAGTCATCTTTGATGGGAAAGGTCAAACTTGAAAGCCTAACAGAGATTTTCCAAACAGCTGAGGATTTTTTTTATGAGCAAAGAAGTAATTCCAGAAGGGTAAGTTAACCTGGATATAAACTAAGTCCAATGTTCTTAAAAACTTGAAAAAACAAACTAAATTCAAGTCAAACTTCAATCTGGGTGAATCCATTGCCTGGTTGTTGTTCTTTGGGCTTTTTTTAGTTCTTAAAAAAAAATTGAACAAAAAATATGGAAAACTTAACAGAGACACCCCTGTTTCTTTGTCAATACAAGAAAAAAGTCAGAATAGATATCCGCCTATACATCAATCTCCTTTTCCCACTGTATCCCTTTTGGGGTAACAGGCTTGCCGGAGCCAGTCCCAGCTACTGTGCAGGGCAGTGTCTTTCAGCCTACAGAGGCTCAATTGTGAAGACACCATAAAATCAGAGTGAAATGAAGATGTGGCAGGCTAGTCCATTTTTTCCAAAACTTCATTTGTGCAACTCAAAATGCTTTTCAGTATCTTGTATGGCCCCCACGGGCTTGTATGCATGCTTGACAACGTGGCGGCATGCTCCTCATGAGACGACGGATGGTGTCTTATGGCATTTCCTCCTAGATCTGTGTGAGGGATGCCCCTGAGCGGCTGTACAGTTTGAGGAGCAACCTGGGGGCGCCTAATGGACCGAAACATAATATCCCAGAGATGTTCTATTGGGTTTAAGTCAGGGGACCAGCGGCCGAAAGCAGTCAGGGTGCTGATGACAGAAATCACGCAACAGGCCGTCGTCCAGAATGAAGGAGCGAGGCACCCAGCAGTGTTCCTCGGGGCCATAGTCCTCCCAGTCCACCAGAAACTGAAACCACGGCCCCGGCGGCGGACATCCAGGAGGCGACGAACAGAGAAAGCAGGAAGGCCACCAATGAGACAGGAAACGGAAGGAGGGGACAGCGGACAGGTGTGTGCAGGCTTGAGGCGAGAGAGGTGGAAGACCGGGTGGACCCTCATGGAACGAGGAAGGCGAAGTCGGACAGCAGCAGGATTGAGGACAGAGACAACATCAAAATGGGCAACATAGTGAAGGGACAGTTTCCTGGACTTTGTGAGAAGAGATAGGTCTTTAGTCGACACCCAAACCTTCTGACCCGGTGAGTAAGAGGGGGCCTTGGAGCGACGCCTGTCAACAGCAGTCTTGGCACCATTGAGAAGCACGGAGGAGTGACTGTTTAGTGGCGGACCAGATCCTGCGACAGTCGCGGATATGGGCTGCCACAGATGGGACCGCCAGATCCAACTCCTTGGAAGGTAACAAAGGGGGCTGGTAACCCAGGGAAGCTTCGAAGGGTGACAGGCCCGTGGCTGATGAGTCTAGGGAACTATGTGAATATTCAACCCAGGTGAGGAAGTCAGATCAAGAGGTCGGATGCAGGGAACAGACTCAACGGAGGGCTGACCAGGGTGTTTAGCAGTGTGTAAATGGGACAGTGCACCGGGTTTAAGATTGTGTGACCCAGGGCGGAAGGAAACAGTGAAGTTAAATCCACTGAAAAACAAGGTCCAATGAGCCTGACGCGGGTTTAATCTTTTGGCTGAGCAGAGATACTCAAGGTTTCTGTGATCTGTCCAGACCAAGAAGGGATGTTCAGCACCCTCCAACCAGTGGCGCCATTCCTCAAGGGCTAACTTGATGGCTAGCAGTTCACGGTTGCCGACATCGTAGTTGCATTCAGGGGGTGAGAGCTTACGGGAGAAGTAAGCACATGGGTGGAGTTTGCCGTCTTCCGTGCGTTGGGAGAGGACTGCTCCCACCCCTGTATCTGAGGCGTCAACCTCCACCACAAACTGACGGGATGGATCGGCCTGAGCCAGGATGGGAGCTGAGATAAACCAGTCCTTGAGGTGGTTGAAGGTGTCCTCAGCCTCCTGGCTCCACAGAAACCGAACTTTGGGTGATGTTAAGCCTGTTAGGGGGTTGACAATGGTGCTGTAGTTGCGTACAAAACAGCAATAAAAGTTTGAAACCCAAGAAGCGCTGGAGGCCATTTCGAGTGGTTGGTTGGGGCCAGTCTCTAATGGCCGAGACCTTTCCTGGATCCATGTTCATGTGGCCCTTTTCTATGATGAAGCCCAAGAAGGACACTTGTGGAATTCGCATTTTTCTGACTTGACAAACAGCTTGTTCTCAAGGAGCCTCTGAAGGACCAGACGTACATGTTGGCAGTTGGTCTCCAGGGAAGGGGAATAAATAAGAAGGTCATCCAGGTAGACAAACACAAAACAATTGAGGAAATCATGCAGTACGTCATTAACAAAAGCCTGGAAGACTGCTGGGGCATTGGTCAGGCCAAAAGGCATGACCAGTGACTCAAAGTGGCCCAAGGGGGTGTTGAATGCAGTCTTCCACTCATTCCCGTCCCGCACTCGCACCAAGTGGTAGGCGTTTCGAAGATCCAACTTGCTGAATACAGAGGCGTCTTGAACGTACTCGAATGCTGAATTCAACAAGGGCAGAGGGTACTTGTTTTTGACAATGATGTTATTGAACTGTCGATAATCTATGCAGGGACGTAGTGTCTTGTCTTTCTTTTCAACAAAGAAAAGCCAGGGAGAAAAAGACGGTTGAATTAGGCCAGCGGCCAGAGAGTCTTTGATGTACAGTTCCATTGCCTGAAGTTCAGGTTTGGAGAGGGTATAAAGTCAGGATGTGGGCAAAGTGGCACCAGAGAGCAGCTCAATGGCGCAGTCATAAGGTCTGTGATGGGGAAAAGCAGACACCTTTTGTTTACTGAAAACAGCTACAAGGTCATGGTAGACAGGGGGAACATTAGATAGCTCAGGGGTTTTAGGCAGAGACATGGAAGCAGACAGTTTAGGATCTGCAGAGCGAAGGCAGGTGGAATGACAAAAAGGGCTCCAGCTCATTATACGGTTGGACTGTCAATCTATGTGTGGATTGTGTTGACAAAGCCATGGACGGCCAAGGATTATCTGACTGGACGTGGTCTGGAAAACAAAGAACTACTGCATCTCAAAATGGTTGCCAGAAAAACAGAGAAGAACAGTAGCCATTTGGTGCTAAATTACTGTGAAAGGACGTCCATTTGCTGCACAGACTTTCAGGGGTGGATCCAAAGGGATGAGTTCGAGTCCGGCTTCGTAAGCCAGGCCCTCATCAAGGAAGTTGCCCTCGGCTCCAGAGTCTATAAGGGCAGGCACAGAGCCGGACCATGAGCCAAAAGATAGTGAAACCAGGAATTCAGTGACCCAGCATCCTTCAGTGACCCCATTATCACTGAAGGGCCCTCTCTTTTGGTCGAAGAGGACAGACTGCCACCAGGTGTTCTTTACTCCCACAATAAAGGCATTCACCTAGTTTCCAACGTTCCTACCTTTGTCTGGGAGTTAGGCGTGTCAGTTGCACTGGCTCCTCCTCAGAGGGGAAATGTTTGAGCGGCGGACACGGCAGACTTCGGACCAGAGAGGGGCGGAGCTTGGTACAGCGCGGGTCTGAGGAAGGCGGGTGGGACCTGTAGGCCCGGGCAGAACAGTGCTCTCGGAGGCATTGTCGATTCTGATGGAGAAGGAGATTAGTGACTCAAGGGAGACAGACTTATCATAGTGTAGCAGTTCATCTTTAATTGTCTCATTTAAACCGTTGTAACATACTTCCAGAAGCGCTTTGTGTCCCAGCCGACTTCCGTAGCCAAGATGCGGAAGTCGACGAAGTAATCAGCCACAGAGCGTCTGTCCTGTCGGAGGCCCAGCAGTTTCCGTGAGACATCCTGGTCTCTTTAACACCTGTTTAAAGTGCTGGATGAATTTGGAAAACGACAATGCAGCGGGGATGTGGCTCACTAGGAAGGCTTCAGCTCAGTCCAGAGCCCGGCCGCTTAACAGTCCTGTGACGTAGGATACCTTGGCTTCATCTGACGAAAACATGTTGGATTGCTGTGAAAACACCAAGGAGCACTGGAGAAGGAACCCTCTACAAGGACCGGTGATCCCCGAGTGCGGATCCGGGGTGGGGATCCGGGCTTCCTGGACAGGAGCAGTCTGACTTGTCGGAGGCGGTTGCGGCGGAGCAGGAGACGTGGAAGGTAAGCGTGAGGAATCACCCATGGTTTGAAGCAAGGCCTGGAGTTGGGTCAGCTGTTGGGTGATGGTTTGATGGTTGTTGGACAGAGAGCGGAGAATCTGCTCATGGCGGTCCACAGTGGTGGCGTGAGCAGACAGGGCCTGGTTTATGGGATCCGTGTCTGCTGGGTCCACGTTGGTCAGTTTGTTCTGTTGGGAACCTGTGGTGGAGGACCCAAATGCAGGACAACGGAGTGAGTGAAAGAAGGTTGTTTATTTTGAGCAGAACAAAGATCCTGGATGGCAGGTTGTTGGTCTGTGGCGTGAAAAGGGGAAGTCCGGGATGATCCGGATTGGAGCAGACGAACCGAAGTTGGGTGGTGGGCATGGATGTCCTTTTAACCGTTCATCTGATGAGATGTCGAGCAGGTGTGGTGAATCAGTGCCTTAAGCAGGGGCGGAGTGGGAAAACTTTTCAGCCCGGGAGTTTAATGGTCAAGACCGGCCCATTTTTCGCCACATGAAAAATTAGGCAAGCATTTAGAATGTAAAATAAGGATCTTCGAGGTGGTGGTGGGGGGGTCACAAATAACAAACAAGTAATTATAATAAAAATGTGTTGTTTAACAGAAATATTTCCCTGTATGAAAAAGTGAATAAAAGGCTAAATGTAACTTTTTTATTATTATTTGAAAAAACATCACCATAACTCCAGAATCTACAGCATAAGTCTCCACATAAGAAGTGAACTAGTTTCTGCAACCTTATTTGTTACTTTGTCACAGCCAATGGACAAAAGAATTTATTTTTCTGTTGACATGAGCATAAATGCCTCCAAGTGGTCCTGACTGAGCATCCTCCAGCCTGTTTTTGATGAACTTCAGAATGGAGACGGTTCTCTGTCATGAAACTTGGGAAAAGAAGAGTTGAATGAGAATGTGAATGTCAGCCCAATATCTGGGTATGCATCTGTGAAAAGGTTAAATGAATCTCGGAGTCACTCACAATACAATGCGATTCACGATACATGGCTCACGACAACAACAGTATGCAATATGGTAAACATTGGAACAATCAATATATTACCTTGGTAATTTATGATATATAACTATTTTAAACACAAATGTATATTTTTATTTTCTTCTAAATCTTTTTTTAGAATAAATTCAAACACAATATGCCAATTTTACACCCTTTCTAACATTAAAATAAAATTATCAATAAATACTAACATGTCTTTGCAATGATTACACACATTTTAAGGTAATAAACAAATAAGCTAATAAACAAAGCTCTAAGAACCAAAATGAAGAGTAAATCAAATGGCCTCACTTCAAAGAGCAATAAATGTGAGAAAAAAATTCACATTCATTTAAATTGAAATTCACTTCAATTAACTGAACATCTTATGTCAGACAACTTTTTATTGTTGAGGCAATAACAAGTTGAGGAAACCTATGAACTTTCAGCATTGAGCTTTCAGGATCATTGTTTAAAAAGTGCTGCCATTGATATTCATTCTCCCTCCTGTTATCAAAATTTCCTGCTTTTTTTTGACAATCAACACTTTGGTCACATGCTCCACGTGTGTACCGCTTTCATACACACCTTATGGATCAATAACGTCTCATTTAGACGGTCAGACGCTGCACACGACTCCCCTAGAATCTGGTGTGTTTTATCGCAGTGTTTGGACAGATTACTGCTGTTACCGCCCTCACAAACCATGTTATATTACATTAAAAACAGCGAGCCAATTGTTACGATTGGTAGATGAACGTAAACTACTCCAAACATATCCCCTTCCTCATACAAACATGCATTAGGGTGAAGGGGAGGGTGGTTGTATTGCAGTGCGCTGGAGGGGGTGGACTACTTGCCAGTGACCCCCGTCCTGTGGCCGCTGAATGGATTCGCCCCTCCCCTTAATTTTATTTGCACCTTGGACATGTAAGGACCCTTGGTGGGGGGATGTTTGGACATCACTGCCAGCAAACAGTCGATGTCCTCTCATTGCCCCTCCCGCCAATTTTAACCGCACCATAGACATGTAGGGCCGCTGGTGGGAGGGTGACGGGGCATCTCTGTGAGCAATCAGACTGCTGGCTGGTGGTGGGCTGAACTTCTGGGCTTGGGGGGCTCTCCAGGGCCGCGTTAGCCCTCCTGGCGTGGGGGGGGGGAGCTGCTCCTCTTGTTGGGCTGGGGCCTGTACTCTCTGTGTTTCTGTACTTGCGCTCTTGGCTATGAGCTTGCCAGAACAGTAGTTGACAGTGTTTCCATTAACTCTGGAATTTAGCTAATTGGAATTTCAATAATAAATCCTCCTAATGGAAACACCACAATTTCGAAAAAACTCGCATTTTTCGAAAAAAAGGTTTTTGCGCTTAGAGGAGGTGGTATTTGGGGAGTATTGAAACTTACATTTTTCGCAAAACTGTAATGGAAAGACTTTTTTCGAAATAGATGCGCCTCTTTGTGTTTTTGACCTGAGCGCAACAAAGAGGACGGCAAGAGAGATCAAACAGCTTCATCTCCAGCTACACTTCTGCAGCTTGGAGCCTGAAGATGCTGAAATCTCGTTTGAGGAAAAGCGCGAGTGCAGGGACAGAAACTTAAATGGATCTCGTCGTGTTTTTAAACAGAAAAAGGTCCAGCAGCTTACTTGTTAGAATGGTTATTTTTTTTAAAAACCGCTGGACAGGTTTCTCACCTGAGACTGTCAATAGACTCTGCGCGGCACGCGCTCTCCAGACAGAGCTGTGACGTCACCGCAATGCTCCTTTTTTAGTGAATCAAATAAAAAAATACTTGTTCTCATTCATCGTCGTGTTTTTAATGACTTATCGCGTGAGTTGGTTTGTGCTTTATCGCAAAATGAGAATTTAATGGAAACACTGTCATTTCGAAATATTGCTTTTTTCAAAATTCCTAGAATTTCGATAAAGTTTTGCGCAAATGTGTCATGGAAACGCAGCTAGCACTGACGTGTATGCATTCACTGTCGCAAAAAGTGACGTTTAAAAACGCAAATCACCGTTTATTCATGTCCACACGCAGAACCGGAGTTTTCCAAAATCTTCACTTTGGCCGGAGTTTTCCAAATGCACCGTTTTCAGTGACTGAAATCTTTGGTTTCGTGTGGATGATAGGCCGAAACGTATAAAAATATATCCGTTTTAGCAGATACCTGCCTACGTGTGGACAACGCCTGAGTGTGAGCTGCAGTTGTATTGTGTACATTTTGACCCCTCTTCTTTTCCGTCAGGTCCCATAGTTTTTTGGGTCCTCCCTCGTCAAAAATTCCGTGGCTCTGCCCCTATCACAAATATTTGGCTCTGCACCGTCACAAATCTTTGGCTCTGCCCCGGGACAAATCCCTGACTCCCCTCAGCAACAAAACGTTGACTCCGCCTCCATCACAAATCTTTGACTCCACCCCATCACAATTTCTTGGCTTCACCCCATCACAAATCCTTGGCTCCGTCTGTCGTCACAAATCCTTGGCTCCTTCCCCGTCACAAATCTGTTGATACCCCCAGTCTAAAATTCCTTGGCTCTGCCCCCCTCAAAAACCCTGGGCACCACCCATGCATGTCACAAATTCCTTGGCTCCACCTACTTCACAAATCCCTGGCTCTGCCCCGTCACAAATATGTGGCTCCACTCCATCACAATTCCTTGTCTCTGCCCCATCACAAATTCTTTGCTCCGCCCCATCACAAATCTTTGACCCTGCCCCGTCACAAATCTTTGACTCCGCCCTATCACAATTTCTTGGCTCCACGCTCATCATAAATTGTTGTCTCCGCCCTGTTACAAATCCTTGTCTCTGTCTCTCAACACAAATCCTTGGCTCCATCCACCATCACAAATCTTTGGCTCTGCCCCTGACACAAATCTGTTGATACGCCCCGTCTAAAATCCCTTGGTTCAATCCCATCAAAATCCTTGGCTCCGCTCTCCTCACAAATTCCTTGGCTTCGCCTGCTTCACAAATCCCTGGCTCTGCCCCGTTACAAATATGTGGCTCCACCCCGTCACAAATTACTTGCTCTGCTTCGTCACAAATCTTTGGCTCCACCCCACCACAAATTCTTTGCTCCACCCCATCACAAATCTCTGGCCCCGCGGCATCACAAATCCCTGGCTCCACCCAGTTACAAAATGTTGGCTTCACCTCCGTCACAAATCCTTTGCTCTGCCCCGTCACAAATCGTTGGCTCCACCCCATTACAATTCCTTAGCTCCGCCCAGTTACTAATTCCTTGGCTCTGCCCCCATCATAAATATTTGGCTCTGCGCCATCGCAAATCCTTGGCTCCGCCCCAGTCACAAATTCCCTGCCCCATCCCATTGACTGTTTAAGAACTGGATTGAGCAAACCCCCCCTGATTCTTCATCCTCACCAACATTGGAGCAGACCATAGACTGTATATAAGAATTACTGGACTGAGCAACCCCCCTCCTTCCGTGTTCCATATAGGAAGTACCACTGGGTTGCAAAAAGGCCAAAGTCCCATTGACTTACATTGAGAAACAGACAGTTATTTCTCAGTCATTTTATATGTCAGAATAATCATTCTTCCTCTGGTGCTTTCTGATTAACATCTTTTTTCTACTCCTTATTTTTTTAAATGTCACATTTGATTTGTCTCCACCCCCATCAAAATTCCTTGGCTCCACCCATGTGCCAGATCCTCACAAAACCCTGGCTCTGCCCTCGTCACCAATTCCTTGCTCCACCCCAGTCAGAAATTCCTTGCTCTGCCCTAGTCACAATTCCTTGGCTCCACCCTCATCACAAATTCCTTGGCTCCGCCCTTATCACAAATCCTTGGCTCCATCACCCATCACAAATTCCTGGCTCTGCCCCATCACAAATTCCTTGCTCCACCCTAGTCCCAATTCCTTGACTCCGCCCTCATCACAAAACCTTGGCTATGCCCCGTTACAAATCATTGGCTCTGCCACCGCCTCAATTCCATGGCTCCGCCTCCTCAAAAATTATTTTTTCCTCTCCCCCGTCACAACTCCCTGGCTCCGCCATCATCACAGAATTCTGGCTCAGCCCCTGTCACAATTGTTTTGTCTCCACCCCCATCAAAATTCCTTGGCTATAGTCATGCCCATAACTAAAAATGTTGATTTCCCACCATCATTAGGGGATACAGGCTTCAAAAGATGGGCAGAGAAGGGTATTATTATTATGAACCAAGTATTTGAAGGAGAACATCTTAAATCTTTCTCCCAGTTACAGGAACAATATGGCCTCACCCAAAAAGACTTTTATAGATATTTCAGCCCAGTCTCAGTAAAATGCGTACATATGCCACGATTCGGGAAATACCGTGTATAATATACGCCAAAACTGTTTTTTGCGTGCATATAATACGCGCGGTCCTAAACGTGTTAAATGTGTTTTCCACGTTTGACACGTCCCCTGGTGGAGGCGTGAGCATCACAGACAGCCCCACAAATGAACAAATTGATTTTCTAACCCTAACCATAACCGTAATCCTAAACTTAACCAGGAATGACGTCATTTTGAAAAGAGTCGGAGGATTTCTGAGCACGTGATCAAAACGAAACCTAAAAAGTCGTGTATATTGTACGCCGGCGCAACCTATTCTCTACCATTGCGTATCATATGCATGCAAAAAGCGTGTTTGGCGTATATTATACAAGGTATTTCAGAGTGCAAAGTCATGGAATATGTACGCAGAGAGTGGGTTGTATATTTACAAATCAGAAACTATATTACAAACCACAAGGAAAAAGAGAGAATTACAAAAAAAAAAAATCACCTGTATAGAAGAACTTATAATATTAATATTAGAAAAGCAAATTCCAGTTCAAGAGCTTACCTCCCAGATATATAAAAAATTGTCATCATGTACAATTCACAATACCTATGCAATAAAAGAAAAATGGGAATTTGAATCCAATAGTATAATTGAAAATTATTCATGGGACAAAATGCTTGAAAAATGCCACAAAAGCCTTAACACCCAACAATGGAGAGAGTTTGACTGGAAATATAAAATTTGATATTTCTACACAAAAATGGCTATTTTTGAATTTACAAAACAATCCTCATTAGCACAATGACTGACATAGACTGACATAATTCAGAAAAAATAAATAAATATTGATTAAGTAAAAGTAGAGGATAAAAAAAAAAATCAAATCAACTAAAAGCCATGATTTTAAAATCATGTAATGTGTTCCCGCCCCCTGGTCCTCGTCAGCACGCGGGCGTCTGAGTTTTGTAATAGTTGAAGGTTTGATATCCTTTTTCTGGGAAGACCAGAGAGCAAGGCATTACAGTAATCTAGTCTACTTGAAATAAAAGCATCGTCAGCACCTCTGTGCTGGCAAGAGAGAGGAATGGGCGGACTCTGGCAATATTTTTAAGATGATAAAATCCTGTTTTTGTTTTGTTTTAAATTTGTGGAATAAAATTAAACTCAGAGTTGAAAATCACGCCCAGGTTTCTCACAGAGTGAGAAGTTTTATAGTTTTTTAGTTTAAATAAAACAAACTCTCTCTTGTCTTCAGAACCGATCACTAAAACCTCTGTTTTGTCCTGGTTGAGCTGTAAAAAGTTATCTGCCATCCATGACTTAATGTCTAAAATACAATTTAAAAGAACTTTGACTGACTCTTCATCATCAGGAGACACGGCAATGTAAAGTTGTGTATCATCAGCGTAGCTGTGAAAACAGACGCCGTGTCTCCTGATGATGTCCCCAAGTGGCAGCATATATAAATTAAAAAGTAATGGATCTAAAATTGAGCCTTGGGGGACCCCGCAATTGATGTCAAAGACCCTTGAAGAGCATGTATCCATACTTACATAAAATCTACGATCTATGAGATAGGAATAAAACCACTTCAGAACAGTACCAGAGATGCCCAATCCTCTCAGCCTACAAAGTAAAATCTTGTGATCTACTGTATCAAATGCTGCAGTAAGATCCAGTAGTACCAGGACTGAGAGTTTCTGACAGTCCAGGTTACATCTAATATCAGTAACTATTTTAACCAGGGCTGTCTCTGTGCTGTGGTTTGTCCTAAAACCAGATTGATACTGTTCAAATATGCTGTTTTTATTTAAAAACTCATTCAATTGTATTAAAACTATTTTTTCAATCATTTTACTTAAAAATGGTAAGTTGGATACTGGTCGATAATTATTTAAATTGTTAGGGTCTAAATTACTCTTCTTCAGCAGAGGCCTCACCACCGCCGTTTTAAAGGCAGAGGGGAAGACCCCTGTCTGAAGAGAGTAATTTACAATGTTTAGGAGCTCAGGCTCAAAGGAGTCATATTGCGTTTTTAAAGGTGATGTGGGGATTGGATCTAAAAGGCAGGTGGTTGGCTTTAATTGGGAGAAGACTCGACCGAGTGCCACGGCATCAACCAGAACAAAACTTTCCAGTGTTTCCTCTGATAAATACAATGCTATTGATTCATTTAAATCAAAGTCTACTTGAGTTGAAAGACTAGATCTAATAGCATTGATTTTACTCCTGAAGTGGTCTGCGAAACTCGCACATGTAGCATCTGATGCTGTCATGGAGGACCTCTGAAAATCTCCTTTGGTCAAAGTGTCTATAGTTTTAAAGAGAAATTTCGGGTCATTTTTATTTTGTATAATTAAGTTTGAGAAGTGGAAGGTTCTAGCTTTTTTATTGCATAACTGTACATCCTTTGTTGTTCTTTAAACATTTGTCGATGAACAGTTAGTTTAGATTTCCTCCACTTCCTCTCTGCTCTCCTGCATTCACGTTTCATGGATCTGATGTCTTCATTTATCCAGGGTGCTGTAGCTTTAGTTTTCACTATTTTTGTTTTTAGTGGAGCTACAGCATCAATTGCTAACTTTAGTTGTTGTTAAAATACTCAACCATAAAATCACATGAAGCAGGTAAAATCTGAGCAGGAGTTTGATCTAAAATGTTGATAAAATTTGCAGCCACATCAGGAGTTATATATCGTTTCCTCACAGTTCTCACTGGAGCTTCCCGTTGCATAAAACTGGTGATATTAAAAAATACACAATAGTGATCTGACACAGCCACATCAACAACAGAGGACATACAACAGGACAAGCCGTGGGTTATGACCGAATCCAGAGTGACCCCTGTTGTGAGTGGGCTGTGCGACATGCTGTTTAAAATCCATACAATGTAAAAGGTTAAGAAATTAATTTGCAACAGCATCACCATCAGTGTCAACATGTAAATTAAAATCACCAGTCAATAAAATTCTTTTATATTTGGAATGTATAAATGATAAAAATTCTGAGAATTCTAGAATAAAAGTGGAGGGAGGTTTTGGTGGTCTGTAGACAGTTACACATAAAATAGGCGGGCTGCTGAAAGAAAATGGATGATGCTCAAATGTGGAGTAACTATTTGACGTGATTATTTTAGTTACAGATGAGCCACGAGCAATCGATGCAGTACCACCGCCTTTTTTACCTCCCCTGGTAGAAAATAAACAGTTAAAATTTGGTGGGGAAGCCTCAGTAAGAATAACAGGAGCATCAGTACCAAGCCAGGTTTCAGTTAAAAAAAGACAATCCTAGGTGCTCCTAGGTGTGGTGGAACAGCTGCTGCTTTATTTATACTGATTTCTGGACAACTTCACCTGCTTGCCTGTTGTTGATCGTGTCGTATACAAGGAGGGTATGGCTGGGGTGAACTTTAGCTGTTACATCCGACGGAGATGCACCAAGGGCCACCAGGGCCCTCTTGGACTCCCTCCCCCACAAGAAAAGAACCGAGGAATAAGAGCTTTCTTAACCCCTAGACTTTTAATCCACAACCTTTTAGCTCTCTGTTTTTAACATTGTGTTTTAAATGATTGTTGTTTTGTTTTAATTTGGTGAAGTGGAGCTGTATGAGCCAATCAGCGCAGCTCCCACTTCTGCCTAAAAGTTTTTTTTTTTTTATTATTCTTTTTGTCTTCTTTTCTGCGTGATTTTGAATTTTAATTATTTGTTTTCCTCTTACCCTCAGTGGTGAGGACTGACCAGTCGTGCCCAGGTGGAGGCTTTTCCTCCGATTGGAGTTTCGTGTCTTGGTGAAGGGATTTGCGTATGAGTGTGCATATCACGTGAGTGGGGTGAATTTAGTTGTTTTGGGTTGGGGGGCCTCCACCTTACGCAGCGAAACGGGCCTCAGGTTTTTTTCAGGTTTTTGGCTATTTTGGAGTTTAGATCATATTTCAGCTACATGGTAGCTGTTTTGGATAACTTAGGGTTTTTTTTCCCAATTTTTTAGGTTAATTTGGTCTCTAACTAATATTTAAGCTTAGCAGCTTCAGAGTTTTCAGCTATTAGCTTCAGCATCTTCAGCTATCAGCACTAGCATCTTGAGTGACCACATTCACATTACAGCATTCACACTAGCATTATCGTAGATAATGCTATATAACTAGATCAAATTTGTATTTATATTTGAAATTGGTAAGGTTACCCCTTATTATTTTTGAAAAATTATGACAAACAACGTTCTGCATGTTCTGCTCGTGCATTCCTTGCCTTTTTTTTTTCTTTTTTACAGCTTTCCAACTAAGTAAAAAAAGAGGTTGATCATTTTATTGATGACACTAAGCTGTCTCTTAGGTGTGCAGGGGAGATTGTGTGGTTGTGTTCTCTGTGTTACCCTGCAATGGACAGTTAACCCAGTTAACCTGTCCAGGATCTATCCCCTTTTGTCCTTAGCTGGCTAGACTCCAGCTACCTTATGATCCCAAATGAGAATATGGTGGGTTTAGAAGGTGAATGATTACTCTAGGGTCAATCTCACAATTGCACTTTCACCTATTGAAAGTACTATAAAACAATTAAGGGCCAAAAGTTACCTGCATTTATGCAACAGACTTTTAAAAGCATACAGAAAACATATACCTGAGGGTGCCTCTGCAACCAGTTACTGAATAAGTAGATCGTTTGGTTTCTGAACTGTTTTTTTCATGACTGGAATTATCAAATGTTAATTCACCATTTATGTCTTCTGTCAGAATATCTTTCAGAGATGTACCGACAGACTCTGGTGACACTTGCAGTGTTATTCTACTCATCTCTTCTGGTGAATGGAGGCAAAGTTTTGGTGTTCCCTGTGGATGGAAGCCACTGGGTCAACATGAAAGTGATCATTGAAGAGCTTCATGCCAGAGGTCATGAAGTCACAGTACTGCGACCATCAGACAGCTGGTACATCAAGCCTGACTCTCCAAATTACAAAGCCATCACTCTTAATTCTCCTTCTGGCTTTGACAGTAAAGGTTTTGGGTCATTTGTAACAAGAACCCTAAATATGCAACGCCAAGGTGCTTCCATTTGGACTCGGATCTCTCTAGAGTTAGACATGTTGAATAATTTTAATGAGATGAATAAGTTGGTACTCCAAATGGTTGAGCAGATTTTTGAAGATTCTAAACTGATGCAGAGCCTACATGAAGCCAAATACGACTTAGTCCTTACAGACCCGGCAATTGGTGGGGGTGTGCTTCTTGGTCATCGTCTGGGTCTTCCACTTGTGTTTAATGTCAGATGGACAATTCAAGGCGAGGGTCATCAAGCAATCACCCCTTCCCCCCTTTCATATGTCCCCATACCAGGGTCAGAGCTGACTGATAAAATGACCTTTACTCAGCGTATTAAAAACATCCTCTATTATATCTTTACATGCTTGCAAATATGGTACATTACAGAACCAAACTACAAGCCATTTGTCCATCGCCACTTTGGCAGTAACATACATTACATGGAGCTGTTTCAGGCAGCAGACATCTGGCTGATGAGAAATGATTTTACTTTAGAGTTTCCACGTCCTACAATGCCAAATATTGTTTACATGTCAGGATTTCAGTGCAAACCCTCCAATCCTTTGCCTAAAGATCTAGAAGATTTTGTTGAGAGTTCTGGTAAGCATGGGGTCATTGTGATGACACTTGGGACCTTGGTGGAAAAACTTCCTGATGACATCACTGAGGACATTGCTGCTGCTTTTGCTGAACTTCCTCAAAAGGTGATCTGGAGGCACAAAGGCCAGAGGCCATCCAACCTTGGCAACAACACATTAGTCTTGGACTGGTTGCCCCAAAACGATCTATTGGGTCATCCTAAGACTAGAGTGTTTGTAGCCCATGGCGGAACCAATGGAATACAAGAGGCTATCTACCATGGCGTTCCTCTAGTTGGCCTGCCTCTTATGTTCGATCAGCACGACAACTTCTTCAGGATGCAAGCAAGAGGAGTGGCCAAAGTTTTGGACTTTGGAACACTGAATAAAAACACATTCCTTGAGGGTTTGGAGGAAGTTCTCTACACACCATCCTACAAGGAGAATATGAAGAAACTGTCCAGTCTGCACAGAGATCAGCCAATGAAACCATTGGACCGTGCTGTGTTCTGGATCGAGTTTGTCATGAGGCACAAAGGAGCTGCACATCTGAAAACAGATTCTTGCAAGATGTCCATAATACAGTACTACTCAATTGATGTGGCAGCCTTTCTGTTTGCAACTGTTCTACTGGTTTTCATTGTTTGCTTTTCTGCTGTAAAGTTTCTCTGCAAGCAAATATGTGACAGAAGTAAAGTAAAACAGGAATGACAAATATCTTAACCAGAGATGACCAATAACTGGGCTGAATTATTAGTTCAGTGTGAAAATTAAATGTGTAATATTTTCTTATTAATTCCATCCGACTCTATTGTTTAGTTTTTATTGACAAAAAAAAAAAAAAAAAAACTATGGACACATCACAACAATCAACAAATATGTACTGTTAAATTATGTCAGCTGCTGGTTGACTTTGCAAAATCAAAATTTGTACAGGTTTAAGGTGTTTGAACAAAAACGAACACAATTTACATGCATTCTTACTTAGAAAACGTATTACAAATTTAAACTAATTGATACAGCTTTAATGCATACAATCTGTACTTAGATATTTAAACATTGATGGTCTTTGAGGTTATTAAACCTAAAAAAAGCCTTAAGACTGAATGGGTACAAATCCAAGGAATCAACATCCAACCAGAATGTAATCCCCCTTTATTTGTCATTTGAAATGCAAATCATTTGTGATTTAAACTTCTCTGCTATACATGACGTAGGAGGATAATTTTTATGTACAATGACACAGGCTATATTATCTCTACACTTAAACCCTAAAACTGAAGTTATATAATAATAATTTTAAGACTGACATTTTAAAAATAATTAAATGTATGTGAAACTTCTAATATTCCTCATATTTAGGAGACATTCACAATGTCAAAGCACACATAAAGCTAAAGGAAGAGAAGAATGGATGTTGAAGTATTTGGTTTTGTACCAGAAATATTTTATCAAATAAGTCACAAGACTAACCACTCAGTTTGCACAAATTTCTAATGGTTCGAACCTGTTTGACGAGGCAATAATGAAATGATGCACTGTACAATGTTCCCTCTAACCTTGTGTCTTGAAAACACACATTTATGTGAACATGTGAAACTCAGGAAAAGGAGGAAAAAAGAATGAAATAAAGCACAGTTCCCAGCCAACCGCAACTCGATTCCCATTGTTCATGTGTATGAGCTGTTCAAAAGATTTGTTTGTGTATGTCACATCTCCACTGAATTTGAGCTTTAACTTTATGTTTAATGTAAATGGTAAACATCTGTATGCAAGTAGTATATAATTTTATTTTGTGCACCGGGAATGGTGCTGCACGGTGGCGCAGTGGTTAGCAATCTTGCCTCACAGCAAGAAGGCCCCGGTTAGGATCCCGGCTGGTGGATTTGGGACCTTTCTGTGTGGAGTTTGCATGTTCTCCCCGTGCATGCGTGGGTTTTCACCGGGGACTCCGGCTTCCTCCCACCGTCCAAAAACATGCTTCATAGGTTAATTGGTGACTCTAAATTGCCCCTAGGTGTGAATGTGAGAGTGGATGGGTGTGTGATTGAGGCCCCGCAATAGACTGGAGACCTGTCCAGGATAAACCCCGCCTTCGCCCATCAGCTCCCGGGTTAGGCTCCGGCACCCCCGTGACCCCAAAAGGGACACAGCGGTCAGGAAAATGAATGGATGCACCGGGAATGTGTGAGCAGAGGCTTAGAGGGAACATTGGTGCTGTACATAAACATCAAACCCCAGCCATCGGCCTGGAGCAACTAACGTTAGCTTGGATGCTAACAGAGCTGTTGGAAATGCTAACGAGACCATGGAAATCCAAGTTGGATTATTCCTCACGTATAATGGGATTTCCTTCGATCTAAATACTATTGAGGTCTGTCAAACCAGCGATCCTGATCAGGTTTGTGAATCGAAAGCACAAGATAGCTCTGAGGAAACAAAGGAAATACCTGAAAGGTTCAGCTGTTTATCTAAATGATCACCTATCAAAATTATGCTGATCTAGCAAAGTACGCTAGATTCCTACAGAAGACACGACAGATCCAAGTTACTTGGGTGCAGAACTCCAGGATCTTTCTCATAAAGGTAGAACGATGTAGGATAAACGTATCCACTTTACGAGAAATTTTATATAGTAAAAATATATAAAGAAAATATATAGATATACTATATATAGATAGTATATCTATACTATCTATATATATATATATATATAGAGAGAGAGAGAGAGAGAGATTTTTACTATATAAAAATGTATATAGTAAAAATCATCCGTGTTTGGCTCTTGCCGAGGACAGACGCACTTTTTTTCTCTCCTCCTCTCCTGTGTTGCTGCCAAGGCTTCTGTTTGTCTCCCTGTGAGCTGCTGTTTTTGCTCTTGACTACTCTGTGTAGACAAAAACTGCTGCTCATCCCTCCTTGACCTCGACATTCCTGCAATCTCCCTCCCCTCCCAAGCGTAGTCTGGATGTGTGCTCCTGGAAGCAGCTAAAGGACTATTGCAAAGGTGCCCCCCCCCTCCCCATCCCACCCACCAAACCTCATGTATTGCATCTTTGAATGTATTGTGCTTCTGTGTTATGGTGTATATTTTTGGCTTCTATCGAAACATTGTACGCAGTGTTAAGATATGACCTTTTTTACCACCCATTAAACCTCCCCCCTCCCCCTCGTGGCCTTCTTCTCCCACGCTAATAAGGGGCGCCACTCAATGGACGCTTCCGCAGTGAACCTTGAACTGTCTGTTTACTTCTCTCTGTTTGTCTTGTTCTTGGTTGTACTGAAAAACAATGAATTTGCCCCCAGGGGATTAATAAAGTATCTTGATTGATTGATTGATTGACTGATAACACAAACTATTATCTAATCTGTCTAGATCAAAGAAAAGGCTTTGATATGGTTTTACATGAATATTTATGGTGGGTTTTTAAAGCATATGGCTTCCCTTTATCCTTTATTAAAATGATTCAATTACTTTCTGCAAAATTATCAGTCCAGGTTTTAACCTGGACTAAAAAATGTTTTTTTTTAACTGAACATTTTAATATTTATCATGGTGTAAAACAGGGCTGTCCACTGAGCGCAGTCTTATATATTTTGTGCATCAGTCCTCTGTTGAAAAAAATCAATTCGAATAACCAGATCAAAGGGTGTATGATTAGTGAGAACCAAAGAGTAAAAGCCCTAGCTTTGACGGAATCTGGATTTGACTGGTATCCCAAAAACCCCACATTAACATCAATATAAAAAAACGAGACTCAGATTCTGGGGATTTGGTTCAGCAGAACAGACTGCTGTAAAAAATTGTCTAAAAAAGAAAAGGAAATTACTGAAGACATCAACAAATTGAATAACAAAGACACTAACTACAGTATAAAAGACGTACAAACATTGTCAAAACCTACATTGTATCTCAACTTCTCTTTTTATCTACAATATTTCCCACAACTATTAAAACAATAATGTTTCTATATAAACAAATAGCCAAACTAGTGTTGGGGGCGAATAGAGAAATCACTAAGAGGATCTTTACGTACAAAACCAAAGAAAATGGAGGTCTTGGGGTACCTGATTTTAAAATTGTTTTATATATTCCATATTTGAAACTTATAAAGAGTGCTATGAATATTAATGCTGGGTTGCTTAAAAACACAGGAGGTCATTGGATCAAATTATATGGAGACCTCATACATAAATTTCAAAATCTCAACATACATTGGACTGGTTCATCAACAAAAATGATCTATAAACCTTAAATGAACACTTAAATGGCGGACAAGTACTTTATAAGCATTGTAATCCAGAAATTGATTAGCAAATAATCAAAAACATTCATGATCCCAGTAAATATGAGAGACACTGCCTGGCTCATCTCACAAAACAGACTCTTGGTTAGAGGTATAGTTGAGTGGAGCTGTTTTATTAAGACGAAAACTTGTAAAAACGATGAAAAACTGGAACATCTGTCAATTGACTGTTACAGAACACAAAAAATCAGGACAAAAATGTATAATGTAGGTTTTAATGCAAATATTAATCAGTGCTCTGTTATGTATGGTGTGGTCTTAGAGAAACTTTGAGATAAAACGAGATGGTTGTTCTGGTTGACCATGTGTGTTATTAACACACACATCTGGAAGCCTAGATTCAATGTCATTTTAAACCAAGAAATGATCCATAGTGACTCTGTTTTTAAGAACGTTACTGGAGATCTGAGGAGGCGAAAGACTGGGTCAATACAGAATAGAAGCTCGTTCCCTTGAGTTATTTTAAAGATTAGAAATGCATTTATTTATTAATGTGTATCTTAAGCATATTTATCTATATATGGAAATGTGAAATTAGGTGTGGTTGTGTGTATTTAAAGAGCACCTATCGGGCTCCATGCAATCATGTGTTGTCATTGTTCAGTAATTGTATTTTATTCTTCTTCTTTTCCTTTCAGCTTTTCCCTTCAGGGGTCGCCACAGCGAATCAGTTTCCTCCATCTAAGCCTGTCTTCAGC
>NW_023416897.1:230896-234507 GCF_002922805.2 Oryzias melastigma | reverse complement strand
TGGCAAGATTTTACGTCGGATGCCCTTCCTGACAACCATCTGTATTTTTCTGGGCTTGGGACCGGCGCAATGAGACCCTGGCTTGGGCCCCCTCGTGGCTTCATTGTTTAGTAATTGCATTTTAAGTGTCTTAAATCTAATAAAGTTCTTTAAAGATCGGTGGGATTACCTAAGTTCGCCTCCTCCCACGCCCTTTCACGGATCTACTTCTTACATAAGAACGTGATTATGTAAGATGTTATGTCATGTATTATTACCTGGTTGCTTGAAATAAATCATTTCATTCATTCATTCATTCATTCATTACTTTATCCGTCAAACTGTCCCATTAAACTGAGTGGGCGGGCCTAACTCACATCATGTGGGCGAGGCTAACTCGGATCCTTGAGAGAATGTAAAAGCAAGACTTCCATGTCATGAAACTATGGATTTGTTAAAATTTTAAGGTTTTGTCTGGAACCTGACACACGTTTTGATGAACCGCAGAACTTTAGTGAGGGTCGCTTGGTTGAAGCTTGTTCCACGTCCGCAGGAGCTCCATGGCGCCGCCTGCTTCCTCACGGGGGTTAGTCGCTTATCCAGCCCCGGAGTGGGAGTCACCAATCACTCCTTGATGTGCAGCAGCTGCGGGACCTCACGCTACTTGCTCCAGCAATAAGTGGAGGAGGTTGCTGCCACAAGGTAGTGATGATGATCAGCCTTTATGCCCGGCTGATGACTCACTTTGAGTGTCAGACTTCATAAACCAGACAGGGGATGTGGAACGAGAAGGAGCTTTGAGCAAGTGACCCTCACTAAAGTTCTACGGTTCATCAAAACGTTTCCAGCATGTATGTGTGTCAGGTTCCAGTCAAAACCTTAAAACTTTAATAAACTCCAGACTTTTTATGAGATAGAAGTCCACCTTTCACATTTTCTCAAAGATCAGAGTTAGACCCGCTCATATGATGTGAGTGTAGCCCGGTGATACTTTTAGTTAACAAATAAATAAAGCAGAAAGATTTTTGTCGAATTTGTAGAAAAGATGGTTATTTTGAGTAAATAATAGTGATTGAGTCTTATTTTGTTAAATAATATAATCAGAGAAAAAAAAAAGATGAGTATTTTATTTAGTTTATTTCCTTTCATAATTTTCGTCTAAATAGTCAATAGTGATTGGTTCCTGATATGCGAGAAGGCGGGCTTAAGGGAAGCGACAGAAAGTTCGAGAAGAGCGGACAGATTGTTTTCATGCAGACCTGTTGGAGAAACAGAGGCTCGGAACTTTTGGAGCAAAGCCCCTCATCGGATAGCGATGAAATTTTGATTTAGAATAAAGGCTAACTTCTGAGTGAAAGCGGCGGGTGAGCTTGAAAGCTGGAGACGGGTTTTCCGGGTTGGGGAGACAGAGTGGAGTCGGGAGTGGGAGCAGCGGAGCTAAAGTGCAACACGCTAATAATCCACCACTGGATCTCGTTGGATTATTGCAACGCACTCATTGTTTTGACAGAGAAACAACAGGTCTACAACATTTTTTTTTTCCTTTTATTGAGCCAGTACCGTGAGTAAACTGGACTTTGTGTGTGTGAGTGTGAGCGCGCACGCGTGCATGAGAAAAGGACCAAAACTATTTAAATGTTCAGTGTTCTATTATTTTGATTTTTATACATTGCCTTTCTTAAAAGCTAAAAGGTGGTAATCTGTGGTGAATATTTGAGGCTATTTAACAATTTATGTTAGAAATCCAGTGTTTTTTCTTTTGCTTAGATATTATAAAGGGGACATTTTGTGTACATTTCAAGATAACTGGTGTGATTTATTTTCTGATATTTTTACTTTATTGGAGTGTTTATATTTTTTTGTTTGGAATTATTTATATTTAATTTGCCAAATTGTTATAATTTATTAAATAACACCTTTACTTATATTTGGCCAAACGTTTACATTTCTGTGGGTCTCCTTATTAAATTTTTGGATTGGACAATATTGAGGAAGAAAAAGATCCCCCTTATTCAGTATCCACCTACAGAAATTCGAACCCAAGCACCCACCATTCTTACTAACCAACAGAGTGGCTATATGGGTGCTACATGAGTTAGACCCACCCACATGATCTGAGTTAGATGATGTGAGTTAGGCCTGCCCACTGAGTTTGACGGGACAGTTTGACGGATAACGTAATGAATGAATGAATTAAATGGTTTATTTCAAGCAATTAGGTAATAATACATGAAAAACATCTTACATAATCACATGTTTATGAAATAAGTAGATCGCTTGAAAGGGAGTGGGAGGAAGCGAAGTGGCAGATAACATTATGAAATCATGAACCCACTGCCTGGACCATGAAATATTTCATTAAATCATGAAATAAATAAATGTTTCTCGTATAATTTAAAATGTAATTTTGATTAAACATTGACACATTTAATGACACTTTTACTTATTTAATGTCAATTTTAAATAATTAATGACACATTTATTTCATGATTTCACATTAAATACATTTTTTCAATTTGTCTCTTCCAGGAACAACTCTGCTGTAAAGATCAGAAAAAAAAAACTGTCTGCTGGAAAAACTGGCGCAGAAAGGAATGCACCAAATAAGAGTACACACTGTACACAAACAAAGTATTTATGTATTTTGCTAAAATTAGTCTGCGATATGGTCCGGAAGCGAGAGGTAACTTTTGGAAATACTTACAACTGAGGGACTGTGTAAACTTTTCTGGAGACACAAACCCAGTGGTGGAGCTTCTTGAAATGAAGAGCGGGACACACAGGGCAGCTGTATTTTATAAAATGCTCAACAATTTTAAAAAAGATGGGTGTGAGAGTCTGAGATTGGCTTGGGAGTTGGACTTGAGCTGTACTTTCGATAAAAACTACTGGAACAACATTCTTTTACATTCTAGTAAATATATAAAAGAAGCTAAGGGACAATTCACTCAGTATAAACTAACACGTAGGTGGTGTTACACCCCCTCTAAACTACACAGAATGGGACTTATGGCAAATAGTCTATGCTGGAAGTGTCATACAGACACAGGGACCCTCATGCACGCTCTTTGGGAATGTAAAGTGGTTTCCTCATTTTGGAAGAGAGTACTGGAATGCATAGGGCAGTGGATCAGTTTGACAATACCCATGTCACCAAGATTGTGTCTCTTAGGACAGTGGTGCCCAACCACTGGGCCGTGTTTTTTGGGGGGTTTTTTGAGTCGGAAATCTTTTATTTTAAAAATCAACTGGATTCTCTCAATTAGACTGAGCGCTAAAAGCAGTCCAGCAGCGTGTAACTAGGGTTGGGCAGCGATTGGGCTTTATGTGGTTCCAGTGCCAAAGGGGTTCTTTGGTTTCGGTTTTGGTCCCTAATTGGTGCCAATTTCGGTAATTCAGTAATAAGAATAATGTAGACTTACATCTTCCCAAATCAACACATTTCAATTCCCAAGTCGCTTATTGACGCATAGTCTGCATCAAAAATGGATGTTCAGAGTATCTGTTTTTGACATGCTGATGTCCCCTCTTTCAAGGAAACCGGTGGTGCTCTCCTCTTTCGCCGCACACCGGCTGTGCACGTTTTTTCACCACACGGCGAATTTACTGCCAGCCGCCTGTCAGATCCTGAG
>NW_023416897.1:205156-230831 GCF_002922805.2 Oryzias melastigma | reverse complement strand
GCTGCTTCTGCTGTTTCTGTGACTGAGTTTGAAAGCTGTTCCGCCAGAGAAAGGGGGCAAATAAGGGCCTTTTTTTAAAAATTTTATTATTATTATTTTCTCCACGAAAATAAATAAAACATCAAAGTTCGGGAGAACTGGCTGCCCGCGCTCCGCGCCGTCACGGGTTGGTCAACGAGGACCCATGCAGGAAAGGAGGCTCAGAAACAACTTAGAAATCTAATGATTTAATAACAAAAAACAACCTCAGAGGAAGAGGTGCAAAAACTAGTTAGCAAACCACAGGGAGAGCATACAAAACAAACCAACACTGAACACAGGAGGGCCTCAACTGAAATAGGGAACAAGCTAAATCAACTAAGTGCAGACAGCTGTGCACTCCTCCACAGAGATCAGGAGAGGGTGGAGATCAGCTGGGAGGAGCCACAGTCAGGCTGCACGGAGGAAGAGAAAAGAGGTGAACCAGACACCACACAAAAAAAGAGAAACATATCTAAAACATAACACGTGCTGCTGTCTCTCCCCAGGCGTGTAGAGCGGGTGAGCTCTGCTGAAAGCCTGGGAGTCTGTCTTCAGATCGTGAACCAGAGAGCCAGAGTTCCTGATTGGCTGATGTGACGCAGTGACCTGTCAAACTTCTGTGTTCTGCTGTGAAATGCAGCCAGACATTCGAGAGTTGCGCAGCACGCCCTCTCATGCTCGCCTCGTTATTGGGTGTAAATGAGCCCGCCCACTATAGGCAAAGGGAGGGATTGGGTAGAACTTCAAAGTACTGCAGAGAGTAGAAATTATTGAAAAATATATGTTTAATGAAACTTAGCAACATTTACATTTTGTTTATGTATTGAAGTTTTTTTTCTCTCAACTCGATTTTAACCACTACTGACATGACACTAAACTAAGAAGCCTTATCAATCCTCCATCCTGCACACGTCAGATGACGCAGTGAAATAATGATGATCATTTTTACGTTGAAAGCACATACCCCCCCAATGGTTAATATTTTTATTTCAAATTGTGTCTTTTTTTCCCACAATGTCCATCAAATAATTATGTGTCATGAAATATTTAAGTGTGCTTTTTAATGGCTATTTTAATATTTTAATGCCATATTAACATTTATTTCCACTTTTATGTATTTAACTCTAACTTTAAATAATTAATGACACATTTATTTATTGGTGTATTTATTTATTTCAAATTCTCCCACTTAGTCCTCCATATTAATTTAGCTCTTGTTGTTCCTGTTGAGTAATGCCTGGTGGTGTAGTGGTTAGCACTCTCGCCTCACAGGAAGAAAACCCTGACTTGAATCTTTCTCTGTGGAGTTTTTCCTCCTAGTACATGTGTGGGTTTACCCTGAGCTCTTTGGCTTACTTCCAAAGTCCAAAAATGTGCTTCACAACTTAAATGATGATTATTAAATAGACCTTATGTGAATGTGTGTGGTCTCACAATAAACAGATGGCCTTTCCAGTTTTATTTATTATTTTTTTCTTATGGATGTTTACAGTTTACCTAAAGTTTAGCTGGGTTTTCTAGAGGAAGTGGGTCTGTTTTTGTTCAACACTCTCTCTATGCTTAGGAACTGCAAGCAGTATCAAGTTTCAGGACATGCTGGGAGGCCCTCTTATACATTTTTTCTGTAAGGAATTTTCCTTGACTGCTCTGTTTGGTTGTGTGATGAGCTGATCACATGCTGTAACATTTTCATGGCTGTACTGACCTTTTACTGAAACTAAAATTTCTAAGTCTCTGGGATGTTACACAACTTGTACTACAATATATGTTCCTATCTTTCTCTTCTTTTTGAAGAGGCAGGTCTTAATAAGCCAAGCTTCTATCAAACATGTCTCTGTATCATTTTGTTGTAAATACAGACTTAAAACACAGTTTTTTTGTTTGCTACCAATAAAATTGTATAACGTACTGGCATCAGTGGGAAGACAAATGTGTAAACCATTACAGTCAAAATCATATTGATGGACTTGCACAAACATTGGAATTCACATATCAGATAAAATTCCATCACTCTCAATTTCCTTTTTTAAAGTTTTACACTAAATGTAATGAAATTGTGCCTTTAATTTTCACTTCTTCAAACCAGAAGTGTTAGGGTTAGAGGGGTGTGACCACGGGAGCATGGATGTTTGTTTTGCAGGGACAAAATGTTTGTCCCCAGTCAAACTAGTTCGGAGACCAAGTTTTGCTAATGAGATCTGCTATATTCCACTTCAGTCCACATCCCTCAGAAAGGCCAGACTGCTGTAACAGTTGGAAGGAAAAATAGTTTAGGAGGAGGTCGGGGACACGAGCAGAGGAGCAGATCAAGTTTCATTGTCTCAGCCTAGTTTGAAAACTCGCTTTGTTCTTCCCGGGTCAAACAGTTTCTTGATTTTGTGTCGAGTTCATGTCCTGATAAAGCTTTAATAAGACAGTTTGCAGACTCTGTTAAACCAACGAGACATAAACAGAAGAAATAACAAGAGAGGAACTCACACGGGCAGCAGGCAGCATGGAGTGGGAGTACTTTGACAATTTGAGACTGGTGGTCCTGCTTCTTTGACGTGTCTTCCCCCTTGTGGTGGACAGAGGAAGGACTGCTTGGAGAAACGGGGCGTGGGGGGTGGGGGTTGAAATGGCATGCCCTCTTTATTAGGTTTACAGAGGTTAACCATACTTATAAGAAAAAGCAATATTTCTATATGCTTATTGATTATTATTTCAAAAAGAAAATCTAACCACTTGATACTTCTCACTCTGAAAAACCAGAGTTTTGGGTGAATTTCCACATCTCAACATAAACATAACAGGTTTGACAATGTAAACCAAAATCTATAATTTACACTTTATCTTACAGTTTGTCAACTTTATTTTCTTATAGATTATCTAGCTATAATAATAATTTAAAAAAGCACCCATGTTTTAATTTAGGTCTTGCTGTTTCTTTTGGGTAATGCCACAGGAAGAAAACCTTGATTTGAATCTTTTTGTGTGGAGTTTTCCTTCTTGTGCATGTGTGGGTTTACCCTGAGCTCTCTGGCTTTCTCCCACAGTCCAAAAATGTGCTTCACGACTAAATTGTTGATTATAAAAACAACTCTAGGAGTGACAGTAAGTGTGTGTGACCCTGCGATAAACAAATGTACAGGGTGTATCGTGCCTTTGCCCAACAGAAGCTGGGACAGGCTCCAGCAACCCTGTGATTCCTGAAAGTAATTGAGGTGGCTTGAAAAACTGATGGATGAATATTCCCGTTAGGGCTTTCCCTTACATGGAAATTTGTTGCTCTTCCCAGAAAGTTTATGTATAATGTGCTCTGTTTCCACCTATAACTTATTTCTAATCAGCTTCTGTTTGGTTTGTACAAATGATTGATTACACATATTTAGTTTAGAAAGAAGACTCAAACAAAATTTGTTTTTATGCTTAAAAGTTTGATACTGAGAGATGATACTTTCTGTACTGGATAAACTGAGCCTATATCGTTTTTTTTAGGTAATGGTGTATACTTGTATAGCACTTACGTCCTTATAGGCTCAAAGCGCTTTAGAGTCACAGTCCCATTTACCCATTCTCACACTGATGGGGTCACTGCTACCAAACATTGCCACCAACCCATAACCACAAGAGGTAATGTGGAGGTCAGTGCCCTCCTCGAGGACACTTTGATACATCGGTGGTCAAGGCAGGAATCAAAACTGCAATCTTCCGATCAGAGGTCAACTGCCCTGCCTCAGCAAAGGCACACAGAAAAATGCATAAATGTGCAAATATTATTGTGGGTTCTTTTAAAAACTGAAAGTAATTTACTATATTAAGCTGCTAAAAAACTTGTTATGTAGAGGAATATTACATAAATATTCTTTACAAAAAAGACCTTATGAATCTAAAGTCTTCTGAAAAGGTAAACTATGTGTGGGTGTGTGTGTGTGTGTGTTGGGGGGGGGGGGGGGGGTTGTTGAATTCAGCCAAATACTCAATAGGACTGGCTATGGATACCAACTCAGAAATGGGGCCATCATCAGTCACCTCCTCTACATGGTTGACATCAAGCTATACGCTAAGAGCAAGCGGGACATTGACTCCCTGATCCACACCACCAGGATCTGCAGTACTGACATTGGGATGTCATCCGGGCTTGAGAAATTCAGTCGGATGGTAACAAAGAGAGGTAAGAAGGGGTCTCACTCCCAGAAGGACCAATAGCAGACACTGAGAACAGTTACAAGTACCTTGGAATCCCACAGGCAAATGCCAACAAGGAAAGCTGCAACAGTCAAATATCTCCAACAAGTAAGGCAAGTCCTGAGAAGTCATCAGATGCCCTGCAGGAATAATAAGATTACCAAAGGAAGAGAAACAGACCATGGATGTTAAGACATGAAAGCTCCTCACCATACGTGGAGGGCTCCATCCCAAATCCAGCACCCTGAGACTGTATGCTAGCCGCAAGGAAGGAGGCCGAGGACTAGTGAGCGTGGAAGCCACTATCCAGGATGAAACATCTAAGATGCATGAATATGTCAAGCTCAAGGCCCCAACTGACAGCAAGCTCATTGAAAGTCTCAGACAATGAAAAGAAGAGGATGCTTCCCCCCCTGTACCTTCGTGGTGGGGGCGGGCGGTTGTCTGGAGTGTGGGGTGGGTTGCCCTTGGGGGGCCCTGGCTCGTACCTGGGGTGGGGCGGGGGGGTCCTCTGCGCCGCTGGGTGGTGATGGGCTGCTCCTCGGGGGTTGGGGGGCTCTCCGGGGGTGGGGTCCCGCGTTGGCCCTCCTGGCGGGGTGGGGGGGCTGCTCCTCTGGCTGGGCTGGGGCCTGCACTCTCTGTGTTCCTGTGCCTTCCTGCTCTTGGGTGTGGGGGGCCTCTGCGGCGGTCCCGTGTGCCCCGGTCTGGGTGCTCGGCGTAATTGCCCGGCGGGCGGTTTCTCTCCGCGGCTCCATGGCGGATGTTGGGGGGTCCTGGCTGCGGCTGCTGCCCCGGCAGGGGGTCTTGGCGTGGGGATGGCCGGGCGCTCTCCCCCTGAGTACATTCCATCACCATCCACCTCAGCGAAACATAAACACTCACCTGAGCACAGGTATCAGCTCACCTTAGCACTAACCGTTTGTGTGACAGAATGAAAGTCTTTATCTGAATGGGTTTGTATGATTGAGTGTGTGAGCTGCTGTTACAGTTGAATTGAGTACATGTGTAGTATATGTATAGTATATGTGAGTATGTTTAGTTAAAATGTTTAGACTATCTTGGCCAACAAGTGTGTGTGTAACTATAGAGTGTGTGTGTAGACAGGCCCCGCCCATTCTAGTTTATCACTTAGTCCTGGTTGTTTTATGATGTTGCTTCCCTCTGTTGCCATCTTATCTTCCCCCCCACCCCTCCCCCACCCTCTTCCCTTTTTCCGTCCGGTCCAACGACAAAGAAAAACAAATAAATAAAATAAAACATAATCAATATAAATAAAGTTTAGCATTAAATACAACAGGGGTTTATACTCAATAAATCCCTGTTGTGACAGTAAAATCTGCCCAACACTAGAAGCTCTCAGCCCGCATCTGTTGGCTCAGCTGTTGGACAGGACAAGTTAAAAAAAAAAAAAGAAAAGCAGAGGATGCTTGAGAACAGAGCCTTATGGGAGGACAAGCCCCTGTATGGGGCGTACCACAAGACAATAACTGAAGTGGCTGATATCAAGAAGGCCTACCAATGGCTAGAGAGGACTGGTCTGCAGGACAGCACAGAAGCTCTGATCCTGGCAGCACAGGAAAAAACCCTGAATACCAGAGCGATAGAGGCTCAGATCTACCACACCAGAAAAGACCCAAGCTGTAGGCTGTGCAAAGAGGAAACAATCCACCACATAACTGCAGGGTGGAAGATGCTGGCTGGGAAAGCATATATGGAGCGCCACAACCAAGTAGCTTGAATAATATACAGAAACATCAGTACAGAATATGGAGTGGAAACCCCAAACTCCAAATGGGAAACACCTCAAAAAGTGGTAGAGAATGAGAAACCAAAGATCCTGTGGGACTTCCAGATCCAGACGGACAGGATGGTAATGGAGAACCAACCAGACATTGTAGTGGTGGATAAAGAACAGAGGAAAGCCGCTGTGGTGGATGTGGCAGTACCAAGCCATGGCAACATCAAGAAGAAGGAACATGAGAAACTGGAGAAATACCAGGGACTCAGAGAGGAACTGGAGAAAAGTTTGAAGGTAGAGGACCCGAGCTTGGAGTAGAAACCATCCGCGGAGGGTGAAAGGGGAGTTTATATATACTGCTCACAAAAATTAAAGGGACACTTTAAAGAAACATGAAGTTTATATGAAGTTGGATATCTATACAAATAACTACAGGGCAGTGTCTTAGGAACAAAAGGATATCAAGTCTTTTAATGGAAATAAAAGTTTTCAGCCTACAGAGCCTCAATTGTGTAGACACCATCAAATCAGAGTGAAATGAAGATGTGGCAGGCTAGTCCATTTTTCCAAAACTTTATTTCTGGAACTCAAAAGGCTTTTCAGTATCTTGTGTGGCCCCCACCAGCTTGTATGCATGCTTGACAACGTGGCGGCATGCTCCTAATGAGACGACGGATGGTGTCTTGTGGCATTTCCTCCCAGATCTGTGTGAGGGCATCCCTGAGCTGTTGTACAGTCTGAGGAGCAACCTGGCGGCGCCTAATGGACCCAAACATAATGTCCCAGAGATGTTCTATTGGGTTTAAGTCAGGGGATGGTGAAGGCCATTCAATTGTTCCAATTCCTTCTTCCTCCAGGTAGCGCCTGCATACTCTTGACACGTGAGGCCGGGCATTGTGGTGCATTAGGAGGAAACCAGGACCTACTGCACCAGCGTAGGGTCTGACAATGGGTTCAAGGATTTCATCTGGATACCTTATGGCAGTCAGAGCACCATTTCCTAGGCAGTAGAGGTCTGTGCGTCCCTCCATGGATATGCCTCCCCAGACCATCACTGACCCACCACCAAACCTGTCATGTTGAACCACGTTGCAGGCAGCATAACGTTCTTCTTGTCTTCTCCAGACTCTTTCACGTCTATCACAGGTGCTCAGGGTGAACCTGCTCTCTGTGAAAAGTACAGGGCGCCAGTGGTGGACTTGCCAATTCTGGTGTTCTTGAGCAAATGCCAGTGGAGCTCCACGGTGCTGGGCAGCGAGCACAGGGCCCACTACAGGACGTGGGGCCCTCAGGCCACCTTCATGAAGTCTGTTCCTGATTGTTTGGGTAGAGACATTCACACCAGTGCACGAGCAGTTGTTATGTTCTCATGTTGTTTTTCCTTCAAGAAACTTATTTTTACTTTCATGAGACATTTTTCCTAATAGTGCACACACCCCCAGTATATGTTCTCCTCCACAACATATGCATATTCTCTTTTCATTGATGCTGATTATAAATCCACCCCAGGCATTCACAGACGTAAATGGTTCTCTTAACGGGTTTATTTGGTCTCTCCAAATCCACTGTGAAAACTGCAAATACAAACACAATATGAATATTTTGCAATAAACATACAATATAAACGGACAGTTAAAACTAATTAAAAAAAACTAAAACTAATTAATCACCTTGTTGGCTGCATGCTGAGATGGGAGTTAGTCTTTGTGTCCTTCTTGCATTAACACGTGGTATCTTTTGCGTACAAACATGCCGTTAATATTTCCAGCATCTTTCTTCTCTGTCTGTACAACGCGATAACAACTTCCGGTCTTTTCAAAATAAAATTACTTTCAAAATAAACTTCTCTTAACTTAACTAACATTTATTAAACAAAAAACTTAAATGAGAATTACACTGATGTCCTTATCACTGAATTTAAATTATCTTTCTGTAAACTCTATAGTGCAGGCACTGTTTTCAGTGCAGGTGGGGATCTGCTGACTTCAACTGGGGACATTGTTGGGCGGTGGAAGGAATACTTTGAGGATCTCATCAACCCTGCTGACACGCCTTCCGTTGAGGAAGCAGAGGCTGAGGAAACTGGGGTGGAACTGTCCATCACCCAAGCTGAGGTCACTGAGGTAGTCAAAGAGCTCCTTGGTGGCAAGGCTCCGGGGGTGGATGAGGTTCGCTCTGAGTACCTCAAGTCTCTGGATGTTGTGGGAGTGTCTTGAGTGTCTTGGCTGACACGTCTCTGCTGCATTGCGTGGCAGACAGGAACCGTACCACTGGACTGGCAGACTGGGGTGGTGGTTCCCCTTTTCAAGAAGGGAGACCGGAGGGTGTGTTCCAACTACCGTGGAATCACACTCCTCAGCCTTCCTGGGAAAGTCTATACCAGAGTACTGGAGAGGAGAGTCCATCCGATAGTCGAACTTCAGATCCAAGAACAACAGTGCGGTTTCCGTCCTGGTCGTGGAACAGTGGACCAATTCTACACCCTACGACCGGAGCAGGAGCTTGGTTCGCATAGCCGGCAGTAAGTCAGACCTGTTTCCGGTGCACATTGGACTCCGGCAGGGCTGCCCTTTATCACCGGTTCTGTTCATAGTTTTTATGGACAGAATTTCTAGGCGCACCCAGGAGCCGGAGGGGATCTGGTCTGGGGACCACAGGATTTAATCTCTGCTCTTTGCAGATGATGTTGTTCTGTTGGCTCCATCGAACCGCGACCTCCAGCATGTATTGGAGTGGCTTGGAGAGTGTGAAGCGGCTGGGATGAGGGTCAGCACCGTTAAGTCTGAGGCCATGGTTCTCGACCGGAGAAAGGTAGTTTGCCCTCTCTGGGTGGGTGGAGTGCTCCTGCCTCAGGTGGAGGAGATTAAATATCTTGGGGTCCTGTTCACGAGTGAGGGAAGACCAGAGCGTGAGATCGACAGGCGGATTGGAGTGGCGTTAGACATTTTGCGGTCGCTGCACCGGACCGTTGTGGTTAAAAGAGAGCTGAGCCAGAAAGCAAATCTCTCGATTTACCGGTCGATCTTCGTCCCAGTATCACCTATGGTCATGAGCTCTGGGTCGTGACCGAAAGAACGAGATCCCGACTACAAGCAGCTGAAATGAGTTTTCTCCGGAGGGTGGCTGGGAGCTCCCTTAGAGATAGGGTGAGAAGCTCGGTCACCTGGAGAGAGCTCGGAGTAGAGCCGCTTCTCCTCCGCATCGAGAGGACCCAGTTGAGGTGGTTTGGGCATCTGATCCGGATGCCTCCTGGACCCCTCCCTGGAGAGGTGTTCTGGGCATGTCCCACTGGGCGGAGGCCTCGGGGAGGACCCAGGTCACGCTGGAGCGACTATGTCTCTCGGCTGGCCAGGGAAGCCTGTGGGTCCCCCCAGAGTAGCTGGAGGAAGTGGCCGGGGAGAGGGAAGTCTGGGCATCTTTGCTTAGACTGCTGCCCCCGCGACCCGGTCCCGGATGAGCGGAGGAAGATGGATGGATGGATGGATTCTATAGTTGTAGCAAAACTGATCCCTTCATTTCCAGGTTGAAATTTAGCTTTTTGAGTGTCTTTGGTTGTTGTTGAATCCTGTATACTCCCAAACACAGAATTAGTCAAGATTTTCACTTGTGTCTCAATAAAGTGTACAATGTCTGTGAACTTTGCTCTGCGATTATGTTTTTCTTGAAGCTCTCATGCTTGGTTCCTAAATCTTGTCTCTCAGTTTGTATGGTAATTTCTTGACTATGTTTACCATATTGGAAGGCATATCCAACTCATTAAAGTACTGAACATTTTCAGTGGCATTGCAGCAACCTCTCAAGAAGAGGCTCTAATCCTGCAGAGCTTTAGCATCTTCTGTTTTGATTTGAGGCCACAAAAGTGCTTTTCTATGAAAGCAGATGTAACCTTTAGTTTGATTCCAAGATGTTCGTTTAATAAAGTCTTTGCTCTCTGGAATCCCCTTTGAGGATTAAGATCTTGACAACTTCTCACTGGTTCTTTTGCATTTCTTTCAGTGTGCCGTTCCAGGATGAACAAACAATCACAGTTGTTGTGGGTACTTTTTTTGACACTTTTTTCAAAGGCTATAACCCTTCCGCTCTCCTTAGCTTGTTTACATTAAAAGTAGGGTCATCTGGAACCCACAGCGCTGAACTTTTTTTTATCATTGATTTTTGAGTTTCACTAATCCTCATGGCAGACATAAAATCCTGTCCACCTTTGTCCACATTTTTCATGGAAGGAATCACACATCAATATGTGCTTGGAGTCATCTGGACCCCAAAGAGAGAGGAAGGGGATAAAGGAAAAATATTTCAATGGATCTCCATTAAATTTTGGGATTTTCCTCTTAGGTAAAGATGAAAAACTTTGTTGCTGTACCAACAATGTTTTTATTTCTTTCTGTTTCATCATGATTTCAAGAACATTGTTATCAGCTTCTAACTTCATTGCAGAGTTTGCATTTGATTCATGTCCTTCAACATTTGTATCGACTTGATCTAGATGGCATTGTGCTTGCTGTAGAGGTTCAGAATTTGTAAACTGAGCTTTTGTCACAACAGATGTCTTGATCTTTGGCCAAGCACCAAGATGCTGCTCTTCAGGTTTTGTTTCTTGGACTGTAAGAGTTGATGGGAAAAATGTCTCTGGATTGACATTGAAAGGTCTTCACCTCACTCTCAGCTCACTCTGACTCCACTTTTTTGACAGGAGGGGACCTGAACTTGTGTCTATCACAATGTGGTGTGACAGGGGTGGCCTGGTTAACATAGGAGGCAGACTTCTTTAAAGTTCAGGAACAAAGTTTTATTCAGCATTGCACAGCTCACACAAGCTCCTTCCCTCTGCCAGCCTCCTTTTACACTGAGCTTCTTCCCTTTTATAGATATCAGCTAATTGGCTGGCCACGCCCAGGAAGGAAGTCACCTTGACCAAACAATAGGAAAAAAAGAAAGACAAAAGATAGAAATGTCCTGCAAACAATACATTTAAAGTCCTGTAAACAAAACCAACATAAATAAACAAACACCTCAAAACATTACAAATCAAAAAGTAAGCAAACAATTTAAACCCGTCTCACTTCCTGTGCCCCACCCTTAAACAGGAAGTCACAGGCTTGGCCACCATTTTGTCCTGTGGGCATCAGGAAGATGAGGTGAGAGATCACAAAATCAATAAACAACTTTGAACATGTGCAGTCTGTTTTGATCGTACTTGATATTTTAAAAAGGTGCCAACCATAAGTGCAAAGTAGATGCAACTACTTTGTCACAGTGTCTTCATCCAGAACTTGACAGACTCAGCACAGTAGGACACCAGTGTACATGGCAGTCTGAAAGTATTCTGAAGCAGTACATGAATGATCTGCGACGCTTGGCGCTCATGTCACACAAACACTAAAGGGTTCACCTTCTTCTCTCCAGTTCACCACTAACACTCTCGTTTAGATTATTTAGTAATCAGTAAATATCTTCTAAAATATGTTAAAGATTCCACCATTCATCCAAGTGATCATGCACCAGTTTCTGTATATATTGTTATGGAAGCTGTCACAACCTCAGGTTCAACAGGGAGGTTTAATCTTCTTCTTTTCCTTTTGGCTTTTCCCTTCAGGGGTTGCCACAGCGAATCAGTTTCCTCCATCTAAGCCTGTCTTCAGCATCCTCCACTCTAACACCAGCCACCTTCATGTCTTCATTCACTGCATCCATAAACCTCCTCTTTGGTCTTCCTCTAGACCTCTTTCCTGGCAGCTCTAGACTCAGCATCCTTCTACCAATATATTCACTGTCTCTCCTCTGAACATGTCCAAACCATCTCAGTCTGGCCTCTCTGACTTTATCTCCAAAACCTCTAACATGTGCTGTCCCTCTGATGTATTCATTCCTGATCCTATCCATCCTGGTCACTCCCAAAGAGAACCTCAGCATCTTCATCTCTGCTACCTCCAGCTCTGCTTCCTGTCTTTTCTTCAGTCCCACTGTTTCTAGTCCAAACAACATGGCTGGTCTCACCACAGTCTTGTACACCTTTCCTTTCATTTGTGCTGAAACTCTTCTGTCACACATCACACCTGACACTTTTCTCCACCCATTCCAACCTGCTTGCACTCTTAGCTCTAAAATTAGCTTAGACTTTTCTGCAGTCGTTCTGTACACAAAATAGTTACAATGAACTCAGCCACCATTTTTACCCAAAAAGTTTCACAATAAATGTCTTCTCCAGAAATATTAATAAACATAAACATCCATTTAAACCAAAATTGCACATTTGTACTTACAGACAAATCTACTTCCAGGCTTACACGTGAGGAGAAAACTATTTCCATGCACACGTTAGTCCTTCCCGTGTTCAACTGAAACGCTGCGTCTGATGAAAGTGAAACTTAACAAAAACGAAACTTAAAACACACAACTCTTTAACTGACCGCTAAGGGGTAGTAGTTACATAAGGTCAACACACTCCCCGTCTGGTATGTTACAGAATATACCAATATTTTCTACTTTTTGTGACCATCTTCAGACAAAAGAACAATCACTTCTGTTATGGGCCTGAGGTACGTCTTGGCAGTGTCTTGTTTTATAATCTTCACCTAATCTCAACTTTCCTTACTTTGCCATCCTCACTGGGTATGGCTTTTACAACAAGCCCCATGGGCCACTCGTAGCGTTTCACTGCACTGTCCTTTAGCAAAACAACGTCACCTTCTTGAACATTACATTTTCCCTTTCTCCACTTCTATCTTGCTTGCAATGTGGCAAGATATTCTTGCCTCCACATTTTCCAAAAACTGTTTGCTAGGTTCTGCACCTGACACCATTGGCTTTTGTAAAGTTCCTTAAGTTCGAAATCTAAAGCGGCTGGGTGGCTCAGTGGGCTAGGTGAAGGGCTGGCAACGCAGAAGCCCTGGGTTCGATTCCCAGGGGTGTCCACCCAGATTGGGTCCTTAGGCAAGACCCTTGACGCTGCTGCCTAACTGGGTGCCCCTCAAGTACAGGGTTGTGTCAGGAAGGGCATCCGGCGTAAAAACTCTGCCAAATCACTGATGCGAAACAGTGGGTGCTGTTACGCTGTGGCGACCCCGAAAGGGATAAGCCGAAAGTGAACTACCTTAAGTTCGAAATCTCCAGGTGGAGCTAGCAAGGTACTAGCTTTCTGCGTTAAAAGCATAGCAGGTGACAAAACTTCAGCAGTTTCAGGGTCTGTTGAAATTGGGACCAAAGGTCTTGCATTCATTATGGCCATGACTTCAGCCATAAGGGTAGTGAGCACCTCATGTGTGAGTCGTGTAGCAGCAGACTTCAACAGCAATCCATCAAGAATGCGTCGAACAACACCAATCATACGTTCCCACACACCTCCCATGTGGGATGAATGGGGAGCATTGAAGATCCAGGAGCAGCCTTGATCTTCCAAGTACGTCTTGATGTCCGGGTCAGTGATGTTTATCTTTAGTTCCTTGCATGCTCCCACGAAGTTTGTGCCACGATCCGACCGAAGGCGCTTGACTGGTCCTCTGATAGCCAGAAAGCGACGCAAAGCATTGATAAAGCTGGAAGTGGACATTGACTCTATGACTTCCAGGTGAACAGCTCGGGTGCTCAAGCAGGTGAACATCACACCCCATCTCTTACTTTCAGCTGTGTGACTTCTCGTTCGCCGTGAGGTTACATTCCACGGTCCAAACACATCTAGACCAACATATGTGAATGGTGGATCTACTGTGACTCTGTCTGCTGGTAAGTTGGCTATTTTCTGTTCCTCTAGTCGTCCTCTGAGTTTTCTGCATTGTATAAACTTGTGAATCACACTGGAAATGAGTCTCTTGGCTCCAACAACCCAAAGACAAGCTGTGCGTAATGCTCCTTCAGTGAATTGCCGCCCTTGATGAGCTACTTCTTCGTGGTAATGCCTGACGAGTAAGACAGCTACATGGTGGCCAGCTGGGATTATCAGAGGATGTTTTTCCACCTCAGCTAAATCAGCCGAATGCAAGCGACCTCCAACCCTCAGCAACCCTTCATAGTGCCAGCCCTTGCAGTGATCTGTCTGGGAGCTTTTGGTGAAGGACTTAGCAATGTGAATCAGCATTTTAACACCTTTCACAGCTGACTTCCACGTAGAGAAACGCTCAAATCTGTGGGACCCAAGACAAGGCATTATGACTTTCGTACTGAGTGAAGTCACTTGAGGACGTATCTCTTTATCCAATGTTGGATCCACAAGCTGGAAAGATTCATTGCACCTTCTATCAGAACTTCTCAAGAAGTCAGGGCCCAATAGCCAAGTGCTGTGCTGTAGCTGGGTTGCCAGAAGAGACCTTGTCCCATGATCAGCTGGATTTTGACTTGTGCTCACAAAGTGCCACTGATTGGGGGTTGTGGTTTTTCTGATCCGGGCTACTCTGTTTGCCACATACACATAGAATCGGCGAGAGACATTGTGAATGTACCCTAAGACAACTCTACTATCTGTGTAGAATGTAATGGAATGCTGTTCAATGTCACTCTCCTGTGTAACCAGCTCAGCCAGTTCAACCGCCAGCACAGCTGCACACAGTTCCAAGCGTGGCACTGTATGAGCCGAAGATGGAGCCAACTTTGCCTTTCCCATGATAAATCCAATGTGACACTGCCCTCCAGCGTCCACAATCTTGAGGTATGCAACAGCTGCTATAGCCATTGTTGACGCATCTGAGAATATACAGATCTCTCTTCTCTGAGCGTAGGTCAGCGACAGTGGAATAAAAGGCCTGTGGATTCTGAGATTTTCCAGTTCGCTGAGAGAGTCTGTCCATTTTCTCCACTGTGCCTCCTTGTTTGGCTGCAGAGGTTCATCCCATTCCTGCTGCTCCGTAGTAAGCTCTCTATACAACGCCTTTCCTTGAATTGTAATCGGGGCAACAAATCCAAGGGGGTCATACAGACTGTTTACCACAGAAAGAACTCCTCTCCTGGTAAAGGGCTTGGTTTCCTGTGCTACCTGAAATGTGAAACTGTCTGTATGTAAGTCCCAACTTAAGCCAAGACTTCTTTGCAGTGGCAGCGGGTCGGCACTCAAGACCAAGTCTTTGAGATCGTTTGATCTCTCCTCTGAAGGGAATGCATCCATGACTTGGTGTCGATTGGAGGCTATTTTGTGAAGCCTGATGTTTGATTCCGCCAACAAATGTCTTGTACACTTCAAGAGGCTGATAGCTTCTCCTTCAGTGGGCACAGAAATAAGTCCATCATCAACATAGAAGTTGCGAAAGACAAAATGCTTTGCCTCGAGGCCATGTTCCTCTTCACCAACCTCAGCTGCACGTCTCAAACAATAGATTGCCACAGCTAGGGATGGGCTGTTTGCCACAGCTGGGGATGGGCTGTTGCCGAAGACGTGTACCTTCATCCTGTATTCTGTGGCTTCCTTGCTGATGTCGTTGTCCTTGAACCACAAGAATCTCAGATAATTCCTGTGATCCTCTCTAACTCTGAAACAATAAAACATTTGCTCAATGTCCACAGTGACTGCCACTTGCTCTCTACGAAACCGCAGTAGAACACCTAGCAGTGTGTTATTTAAGTCTGGACCACTGAGGAGAGTGTCATTGAGGGACAAGCCGTTATACTGCGCACTTGAGTCAAAGATGACTCGAATCTTGTCCAATTTCTGCGGGTGATACACTCCAAAAATAGGCAGGTACCAAGCTTCCTCGCCCTGCTTCAGAGGTGGTGCTGCTTCTGCCTGACCGTTTTCAAAGATTTTCTGCATGAAGTCCACAAACTGTTCTCGCATTTCTGCTTTTTTCTGTAGCAGGCGCTGCAGAGCAGTATGACGCTTCATAGCTTGGCCTCTATTATTTGGGAGAGGACGATGAGGTAGGCGAAAAGGAAGAGGAGCCACCCAGTGATTTTCCTCATCAATATAGACGTCTCTGTCCATTATTTGAAGGAAAATGCCATCTTCGACTAACAGGGTGACTTTGTCATCATGTAGATTACTTTGGAAAACTGTGCTGTCTGTGACAATAGCTGGAGCTCCTTCGTGAGGGACACCAAGTAGACCAGGGGTCACCAACCTTTTTGAAACTGCGGGCTACTTCATGGGTACTGAATCATACGAAGGGCTACCAGTTTGAAATAATACATTTTCCTTAGTTTGTTTTTAGTTGTACATTATTAATAATGAATAATGATACTTCTCTATGTGAAGACACTGATTTCTTAGCATAATTATCAATAATGACAACAAGCTAGGAAACAGATATCAATATTCAGAATTTTATTAATCTCAACAGATCTTCTCACATTTTGAGGTAATGACCTAATGAAATGTTTTTAACAAAATTATAACTTATTAATGAATTATTAATTAATTATTATTAACGCTTTAATTCAGTCTCATGCACCCGTCCCTTTATTTTCCTTAAACCTCTGAACAGGTTGATTGACAGATCCCACAGCAGGCAAGAATCTGCGCACGGTGCGTTCACTGACCTCTGGACATAAGCGAACAGCCACTCGGCCCAACTCAGTCCGCTAAACTTTGTCATTTTTAAACAACCCGCAGCAAAACAGATCAGTTTTTCAGAGACAACGTCGACACTATTGAATCAATCGATTATATCCTGATCAGTGCCAGCGTCCTATGTTTTCTCTGATAAACTGATTCGTTTTACTGCCGATATCCGGGGCTCAGTGAACGCACCATGCAGAAACACTCAGCAGCTCTGGGTTCTGTTTCATTACACATGAAACTTTAACCAAATTCTAGGAATTTAGAAAAAACTGTATCGCAATGATACGGTTTCATAATAATGCGATAAAACACAAACCAACTCACGCGATAAGTCATTATAAACACGGCAATATGTGCTTCTTTTATTTGATTCACTAAAAAGGAGCATTTGAGTGACGTCACAGCAGTGTGGTGCGCGCGTGCCGCGCTGGCTCGCGCAGCGAGTCCATTGACAGTCTCAGATGCAAGTCAGAAGTCTGTTCAGTGGTAGGCCTATTTGAAAGAGTGTCCAGAACAAGTATTCAGGCTGCAGAGGTGCGGCAACAGATGAAGCGATGAGGAAATCTTGGTTATTGATTTTACACTGAAAAAAAAAAACTAATAAGATTTACTTAAGAAAATCCTCGTAACAATTTGCACTAAAAATTCTTGATTAAATTTTACTGCATTTATGAATATAAATACTACCAAAAACAGTCTAGTAAAATTTACTTACGTCCACAAGTAAGGTTATTATCAAATCTTAAGTAAATAGAGCAAACATAAATTTCTCTAATAAAATTTACATAATAGTAATGAATGCCCCAAAAGTGATTACAACAATTTGAAAAGTAGATCTTACTAATAAACAATAGAACAATTTTATTATATAAAAGACAAGTAAACTTAACTTCTTTACTAGAAAAATCTATGTATTTGCATAATATTTGAATTATTATGTAAATATTATGAGGAATAATTAAGTATATATTACTGATGCAAAAAGTTTGTTTTTTCAGTGTACAGAGGAGATGCACGATCAGATGTGATGCTGATCTCTCATGGCGCCCGCTGTGCTGTAGGCTACTCGGACAGACACTTCAGAAGCGCATTTAATTAGAAAAAAATCAATTTCCATTACGAAAAATATCCATCCATTTCAATACACCCCGGAAACCAGCTCCCAATAACTCTTTTTCGAAAAATGAGTTTTTTTGTTTTTGTTTGTTGTAATCTGTGTTTCCATCAAAGATTAATAATCAAATATTCTCGGTGTCTCCATGTGGGAAAGGGAGAAGGGGACGCCTCATTCTTTGTTATTAGCTGCATTTCCATGACACATTTGCGCAAAACTTTATGGAAATTCTAGGAATAAAAAAAAAAAAAACGTTTCGAAATGACACTGTTTCCATTAAAATATAATTTTGCGATAAAGCACGAACCAACTCACGCGATAAGTCATTAAAAACACGGCGATGAACGACAACAAGTATTTTTTTTTATTTCATTCACTAAAAGGGAGCATGTGGGTGACGTCACAGCTCTGTCTGGGGCGCGTGCAGCGCAGCTCGACTCAGGAGAGGGAGGAGTCTGTTCTGCGGTTAAAAGAAAAAGCAGCAAATAAGCATCTGGAGCTTTTTTCTGTCTGAAAACACCACAACATAAATTCAAGTTTCTGTCACGGCGCTCGCGCTCATGAGACTTCAGGCTCCAAAGTGCGTCTGTAGATGAAACGATTAGGAAAGGAGGAGCTGCTGCGCGATTCTGTATGACCCGCAATTTCTGAAGCGCTTTGACGCTGCGGGACTTCTCGGTGCCCCGGCTCAGCGGCGCTCAGATCAGACACTTCATACCAAGAAGAGCATTTATTTCGAAAAAAGTGTTTCCATTACAGTTTTGCGAAAAATGTCTATTTCGTCCTCTAAGCGCAATTTTTTTCGAAAAATAACTTTTTTTTTTCGAAATTGTGGTGTTTCCATTAGGAGAATTTATTATCCAAATTCCAATTTGCGAAATTTCAGAGTTAATGGAAATGCGACTATTGATTATCTCGTTAAGAAGAAAACGATTTAAAAAAAGAAAAATAGTGGGGCAGGCCGTTTTTGGCTTCAAAAAATAATGAACATCTATTTTTTAGATGTTTTAATTTTTAATTCTTTATAAAGGGAGGTGTTATTTAAAAAAATAGCATCACAATAAAATAAAATTTTCGAGCTTTAGTGAGTTGTGCTATTTTTATAAGAGGCCTGCGGGCGACTGACGTGGAGCTCGCGGGCGACCTGGCGCCCGCGGGCGACGTGTTGGTGACCTCTGAAGTAGACCTTCATGATGTTGGAGAAACGGAGCGCTGTATTTCTCTTTGACATTGATCATGCTAGGGCACGGCTTAAGAAAAGAGGCACGTCCATTTTGAAGGACATTTGTTCTGAAAACATTCACTTTTGTTGCTTGGTGAGCATCCCCCAGGCACACCTCACCCACAATCACCCAGCCCAAGTCCAATCGCTGTGCATATGCCATGTTGTTTGAACCATTTCGTTGTTCACGCACTTTATGAACACTGAGGATGTCCCGCCCCAAGAGCAGAAGGATAGGTGCACTGGAATCAGCTGGTGGGATTTTGTCCGCAACTGATGCAAGATGTTGGAAGTAATGTGCAATGTCTGGAGTAGGAATTTCAGATCGATCTTCTGGGATCATGTTGCACTCAAGAAGAGGAGGAAGTACTACCTGAGTTTTCCCATCAAGTGATGCAACAACGAAACCGCTAGCTTTCCTTCCCTCCACCTCCGTAATGCCTGAACATGTTTTGAGGGTGTAGGGAAATGGAACTCCGTTGATGCCAAAAAGAGTGAAGAAGTCCGGCTTCACCAGTGAACGGTTACTTTGCTCATCTAACACTGCATACACTCTTTGAGCTTTACTGGGCTGATCAGCAGGGTCAACATGAACCAGGCATATTTTAGAGCATGATCTGGGTGGAGGTGTGCTGCCACAGATTTCTGTACACTTAGAGGAGACTTCCGGAATTAATCCACCATCTTGCTCCCCGCCGTGGTCTTGCTCCTCCACTTGAGCTTGCGCTGTCCAAGGTGCTGGACCTGGGTGTAATGCAGAAAGGTGTCTGTCACTGTTACATTCCCTGCACTTCACCACTGCTTTACAGTCTTTAGCCAGATGTTTTGTAGATGCACAGCACCGAAAACAGATAGCCATTTCCCTCAAGTAAGCTTTCCTATCATCTAGGTGTTTACTCCTGAATCCTCGACACTTTGCCAGAGAGTGTGGTTTGTTGTGAATGGGACATCTGTCTTTTGGCTCTTCTACTCTTTTTACAGATGTGTCATTCTTGAAAATGGCAGATGCAATGGACACTTCAGTTTTTCTTACTGACACTGGTTTTTGAGCATTATACTTCAGAGATCTTTCTGCCAGTACCCCGCTGGTGGTTGATAATGTGAAGCTTGGATCATTCCTTGTCTTTGCCTGAGTACGTATGAAAGTTACAAAGAAGCTGAATGGAGGAAAAGACACATTGTAGTCTTCTTTGTATTTGGAGCCTTGCCTGATCCAGCACTCCTGAAGACCATACGGAAGCTTTTCCACAATAGGATTGACTCCTCTTGCAGTATCAAGATACGCTAAACCCGACAAGTAACCTCCTTGCTTGGCTGACTCTACTTCCAAAAGAAGGTCTCCCAATTCTCTGAGACGTCGGTTTTCTTTGTTGGAGATTTTTGGAAAATTCTCCAGTTTCTGTAGCAGAGTGTGTTCAATAACTTCTGGAGCACCATACATATCCTCCAGTCGCTGCCAAATCATGTTGACACCACCTGCTGGGTCGTGAACATTAGCTGATCTTATCCGCATTGCATGTGTGGATGACTCTGGACCCAGCCATTTAATCAATAGGTTGAGCTCCTCTCTGGCTGTCAAATCTAGCTCTTTGATTACTTCCTGGAAAGACAATAGTTCTCTGGGCGATCATCAAATTTTAACAATCCAGAACTCACCATCTCTTTTTTGATGAGGTATTTTGTCAGATCTGTTATTTCTGGTGCTTCACATGGGTAGTCACGGAAACTGGCTGGCGGTGATAGATTTGGATCAGCACTTGGATAGTTCATCCCTGAAGTATCATTAATTTTCTCCAATTTAATACGTAGCTCTGGTGGGTGTCTCTCTGTCTTTTGGGGTGAGACTGTGTGACTTATGTCTGTCTGACATCTTTCTGTATCCTGGGAAGCGAAAACTGGCTGATGTAGAACTGGAGCATGTTGTTGAGATTGCTGTGTTAATGAGTGCGCCTGCACATACTCACTTGTACGTTGTACACGGTCCTCAAGAGAAATGTGATCCAGATCGTTGAGGGGATCCTCCATTTGTGCTGCGGCTTCATAAACTGCAGCTTCAGTCGAAGCTGCTGTAGCACTCCTTTCCTTTTGTAGAATGTAGAGACTGGCCTCTAGTTCTGCTTTGCGTTGTGCTGATTCAGCCAACATCCTTTGCTGGTCTGCTTCCAATCGAGCCTTTTCCTTCATGACAGCTGCTTCTTTTTCGGCATAGCTGACTTGTATGCGAGCTGCCTCAGCTTTTGCCCTTGCTTTGGTTGCTGCTGCACTGGCAGACGACTTGGTTGATCTTGATGATGATCTGGAGCCTGTTACTTTAACCTGGTAACATAATGAACCTGAGACTGTTCATGTTGCTCCATCATGCATTCTCGCTTTTGCGCTGCTTCACAGAGGTCTGTCGAAAGCGTGCTGGTAATAGCGTGTTCCAGGTGTCTTAGCCCGCTGAGTAAATGTCTTTTTACTATTCTGTCCTGACGATTGCGTTTCTGAGCAAGGCTAGACAGATAGCGAACAAAAAAGAAGTCCAAGAAAAAAGTGCGTTTGAAAAGATGTACGTTTACTGGTAATTTCCATGTTTCCGTTCTTTTTCCTTTTTCTCTCTTTCTTTTTTGTAAAACTGAAAAATACAATGCAAACAATATATGAGTTTCTTATACAATCAACTTAAATTACAATGCCAAAATAAAGATTTGCAGCTTTCATAAAAAATAAGTAGTGATTTAGCTCTAAAATTAGCTTAGACTTTTCTGCAGTCGTTCTGTACACAAAATAGCAACAATGAACTCAGCCACCATTTTTACCCAAACAGTTTCACAATAAATGTCTTCTCCAGAAATATTAATAAACATTAACATCCATTTAAACCAAAATTGCACATTTGTGTTTACAGACAAATCTACTTCCAGGCTTACACATGAGGAGAAAACTATTTCCATGCACACGTTAGTCCTTCCCGTGTTCAACTGAAACGCTGCGTCTGATGAAAGTGAAACTTAACAAAAACGAAACTTAAAACTCACAACTCTTTAACTGACCGCAAGGGGGTAGTAGTTACATAAGGTCAACACACACGTTTTATAAGTGAAATGATAATTTTTATCAAATTCTCCTCCATCTCAGACTACTCAATTAATTCAAATGGTAAATGGTGTGTACTTGTATAGCGCTTTCTACCCTCCTTCGAGGGCCCAAAGCGCTTCACAGTCACAGACCCATTCACCCATTCACACATTCACACACTGGTGGTGGCTCCGCTGCCGAACACTGGCGCAAACCTCCCACCAGAGGCAATTCGGGGTTCAGGGTCTTGCCCAAGGACACTTCGACACATGGGCGGGCAAGGCGGAGTCGAACCCGCTCACTTCTGATCAGGAGTCGACCGCCCTACCACTGTACCACGGCCGCCCCAAATAGAGGGTGACGGGGCATCTCTGTGAGCAATCAGGAGATGTCCTGTCAATGCTCTACTTACCAATTTTAACTGCACCCTTTAGTACACAGACCTCTAACATATACACTTCTAGACACACATTCATCACACAAGGAAGGTGGGACCTTCAACCTTCTGTCCCCCGCCCCATCCCTGGCGCGCGTGCGGGGGGGACAGGACCCTCAGCCTGGTGGTCTAGTCTCTTGGGTGCTATTCTGGCGTGGGGATGACCAGACACTCTCCCCCTGAGTACATTCCATCATCATCCATCTCAGCAAAACATAAAGACTCACCTGAGCACAGGTGTCAGCTCACCTTTGCACTAATAGTATGTGTGACAGAATGAAAGGCTTTATTTGTGTCGATTTATATGATTAAGCATGTGAGCTGCAGTTGCAGTTGTATTGTGTACCTTTTAAATAAGAAAACATTATAAGCACATGAGCTGGAGTGCCGCAATCCAGCCACGGAGGCTCTTTGTCTGCCAAGCAGCCAACCCCCGGCGGGCCAGCATAGCGAATTCTGCTGCTCAGGGACTGGAAGCCTGGGTGGCAACGAGCGTTAGCTTTGCCGGACCATGGGTGGCTAGTTCTAGAGCAGGGGTGTCAAACTCAATCTCACAGGGGGCCAAGATCCAAAACACATATTAGGTCGGAGGCCGAACAGGATAAACATTTATTGAACACACTAATACTATATTTTTTAAACTTTAAAACCGTAATTTTTTAACATTACTATGAATAATAAAAAGGCAGGAATATTATTCCTGAATAAATCAACTTAAACCTTAAATAACTTTCAATATTTTACTCTCCATAAAAATATTTTCTGTCAAAACTATACGTTAGAAATAAGTCCAAGATTAATAACAATAAACTAAAATGATCTGGAGGACCAGATAGAATTACCCAGACCTTGACACGTGCTCTATAAGTTCAGGACGAAAATGCTCACGTCAAGTGGCCATATTGGATCTTTTCTTTCTACCTTTTGATTGAGTCACTGAAAATGTCACGCGCCCAAAGCTGAGTCCCTGATGTGTGGGCTTCAGACCACAGTCCAGCCGGCTGCTCTGCGTGAGGGCTGCTAGACTCGGGAAAACCATGTTTCCCAGGAGAACTGCGTCTATGAACGGCTTCAGAATATGTGAGTTGGTGGAGGTGGATTTTGAATATGGAAATGGCACTCTGTGCTCCAAACATTCCTGAGAAACCATTCAAAAAAACACGTGAATCGAAGTTTCCAATCATGTCGAGATAGAATAAAGGCGGATGTTTTTCCCACATAATTACATGCAGCTTAGATGCAGATTTCTGCATTGCTGCACAGATTTTAGGTGCATCTAAGGCTAAATGTGTAAACTTTAACCCTTTCCTTCTAGTCTGTGTGGTCATAAAAAGATATTGACCACACAGATTTAGAAAATCACTTAAAAATATTTTTATACAATTATTATACATTTATGGTCCGAATAGAGATGATCCCCATTTTGTTAAAGTTTTTGACTCATTACCAGATGACAATAACTCAAATATAATAATTGCTGGAGACCTTAATTGCTATCTTGAGCCATACCTGGACAGATTGTCCTCACACCCATCCATCCATCCATTTTCTTGACCGCTTCTTCCCTTTTGGGGTCGCGGGGTGCCGGAGCCTATCCCGGCTGCTGATGGGCGAAGGCGGGGTTCACCCTGGACAGGTCGCCAGTCTGTCTCAGGGCCTCAATCATAGGCTACGGCACCCCCGCGACCCCGGAAGGGATAAAGGGGTCAAGAAAATGAATGAATGAATGAACCAAAACACTTTAAATTTGGAGATAAACCTGGAAGACTGCTGGCACGGCAGCTCAAGGGTGCTGAGGCCTCCAGAAAGACAGATACTCTCCTAACTAACCCATCAAGTATTAATCTCTGTTTCAAATAATTTTATTCTGATCTTTACTCCTCTAAACACAAAGTTATGCAATCTAATCTTGACAATTTCTGTGATTCCCTCTTTCTGCCAAAACTGATAGAGATTCCCTAAATTCAGTTTTTACGTCACAGAAACTCGTCACCGCCATAATATCATTTCCATCAGGCAAAGCAGTTGGACCTGATGGCTTCGGCTCTGAGTTCCATAAAAAAGTTTTGTAATTCCCTCACTCCACTTTGTCTTAGAATGATACATCACTCTATTAAAGATAGTGTTTTGCCAAAAACCCTTTATGAAGCTAACATTTTTCTTATTTTAAAGAAGGGCAGAGACAAAACTGATCCTGGTGATTTCAGACCAATTGGATTACCAAATTTTGACCGGAAGATAATTACTAAAATTATACCAATTTGATTAAACAAACATCTGACATCTATTGGAATTATAGGCGTAACGCCATAGTGCCTAATATCTGCCGATATTTATCGGTAACCAATATTATCGTGCAACACTATTAAAGATCTCGTAGTTCCTTAACCAACCAGTCAGAACACTTCGTTCACAAAATGCTGGACTGCTTGTAGTTCCTAGAATTTCTAAAAGTACAGTTGGAGGTAGAACCTTCAGCCATCAAGCCCCTGTTCTATGGAATAAGCTCCCAGCTCATGTCAGAGAGGCCAGCACAGTTTCTACCTTCAAAACTAGCCTTAAAACATTCCTCTTTGGACAGGCGTTCTGCCAGGCTAGCTACACTCAAAAAAATGATTCAAGCCCTTCTTAAAGGTGACACATTAAGATTTAATTCATTTTACTCAAATTTAGTAGTTCATCAAACAAATATTTATATCTCATTCATGTTAACTAAAGTTATTTAATAGCAAAGAGCCTCTGATCCATTAACTCAAAATTATTAAGTTTTATTTTGTCCGCCTCCCCGTGCGCATGCGCATGTGGTTCAACGGTCTCTCCCTTCCTCCATGTCTCCTTCCCGCACTATCAGAAGCTGCACGTCGGACTTCGGGTTTGAAAATAGAACTAATTCCTGGTAAGTGTCATTTGATTCTCGGGTTTCCTCATGTTCCTATTAGTAGCATCACTACGGCGCAGTCCATGAAGTTGCACGGTTTTACGTAAAACTGTATGGCAATAGTAAAACCGGCTCGTGTTTCTCGTTTTTAAAAAAGTCGGACTACCTTAACTAGCTTGGCTAACCGTGGCTGCTGTTACCATATTTGAACCGTACGGAATGCTGCTTTGAGTCGGTAAGGTTTAGAAAGAACGTCTCGTTTACACGAGGAAGAGATTGATCTGTTTATGTACTTTGAGAGGGTTCGCCAAAAAAACAAAAACAAAAAAGACGCCATGATGCAAAATAGCAGTGTCCGGGGTTGCCAGGTAGTTACAGTTTTCCAGCCCAAAAGTCATCTAAAAGCTGAAAACCCACAAAAAATTGCTGTTATTCGCAAGTTCTTAAATGCGACCAAGAACAAAAAAATTTATGGAAATTCATCTTGGCCACATGTAACCCCGTGGCCAAGATGCACATTGCTGCATTACCCGGATGCATTTAATGTGCGTTCAAGTTT
>NW_023416897.1:172120-199824 GCF_002922805.2 Oryzias melastigma | reverse complement strand
CCTAATTATATCCTTTGGCAAGATTACCCCCAAATATGTAAGTGAATCTGAGTTCCAATTAATTTCATAAGTCTTTTTAATAATTTGAAATGGTGTATAGTTAAAAGTGATGACTTGTGTTTTATTTACATTTATTTATATCCTGATAAGAGCCCAAAATCTGCAAGAGCCGACATCAGCACAGGGAAGGAAGAGTCTGGTTTTGATAAATATATCAAGATATCGTCAGCAAATAACGCCACTTTCTGTTCTCTTCCTTTGATTTTTATACCAGTTATGAGCTCATGTTGTTTTATCCAAGTACTTAGTGGTTCTAGAAAAATAGCAAAGAGGAGAGGGCTGACAGGGCAACCATGACGACAGCCCCTCTCTAATCTGATAGAATCGGAAAGACTTCCGTTCACTTTGATTCTAGCTGTTGGTTCTGTGTAAAGTGAACGTATTGTAATGAGCGTTTTATGAAAATTAAATTGCTCCAAAACTTGGTAGAGAAAATCCCACCTGACTGAATCAAAAGGTTTTTCAGCATCGATTCCAAACACCAAGACTTTTTCCTGATTCTTAGGTGTACGATGTAGTACGTGAAGAGTGTGCCTAATGTTGTCTTGGGTCTGTCTATTTTTTATAAAACCTGTTTGATCTAATGAAATAATGTCTGGTAGTATCCCCTCTATTCGTCTAGCTAAAATTGATGTGAATAGTCTGTAATCCTGGTTAAGAATGCTTACTGGTCTATAACTAGAGCATTCCATCTTATCTTTTCCTTCCTTTGGGATCATTGAGATGCTAGCTTCCTTCCAGGAACTTGGAATTTCCCCTTCTTTCAGCACCCAGTTAAAGGTTTTTACCAAGAGAGGGGCTAGTGTGTCTTTAAGTGATTTGTACCACTCTGAGGTGAAACCGTCTGTGCCCGGGGATTTATTAGCTTTCAGTTTTGAGATTGCCAAATGTATTTCCTCTGTTGTTATTTCTGCTGTCAATATTGCATTTTGTTCATCTGTCACTTTAGGTAAATTCATATTTTCTAAATAATTTACTATTTTAAGTTTATCATTGAGTATTGGTTGACTGTATAGAGTTTTATAGTAAGTCTCAAAACATGTTTGAATTTTTCCTGTTTTGTAAACTGGTGTTTTGGTTACAGCGTCTTTTATTTTGCGAATATTGTTTTTTGTCTGTTGTTTTTTCAATTTATAAGCCAATAGTTTTGTTGATTTTTTCCCCACTTCATAGTATCTTCATCTTTTCAATGAAGTTATGTGTCATTCAAAATGAAGTCCACAATGTAAACCAAATAGCTACTGCAATGAATGAATGAATAGATGACGTTAATTTTAAACATACTGAATTCAAAACAGAAACACTATGCTCATTTTTTGTGGGTTTTAGTCATATATAACATTAAAGCAGACTAAAACTTTTCAAATATGTAGATTTCAATCATGTTAAACTAAAAACAAGAACTGTATAAAAATGCCTACATTTTATGACTAATAATAGGTAACAATCACACCATTGCATTGCATCTTTGTCATGTGGAATTTTTGAGTAAACATAAATTGTGCGAATAAATATGTTTTAAAAATGGAATCTAGTAACCGTAACATGATTTTAATGTTTAATATTTAACTGCAAGATTTGAGTAATCAGTTCTCAGTGTGATTGTGTAGAATCTCCCAGTTCGTTGAATTTGTTTAAATCTTTTTTTTATTTTAATAATTTAAAAAAAGGGACACTTGTTCATGTGCACTATCTAATGTTTGGCTGAAAATTTCGAGTTAGAATTAATCAGATATTGTAAATTTGAAATATATATATATGTAACCACATTAGCAGAATAAGTTTATACTAGTAAATGAATCCCTTTTATATATTAACAATGTGTTCAGGTTGGCTGAAACATTTATGTAGAAACAGCTACAGCTTCTTTTTAAGATGTTAATTAGGTATGCCGTGTGTTTAAAAAATATGTAGATTCTCTTTTATTATTTTGAGTTATACTGGATATTATACCTCTGACAGTCTTTAGCCAATAAATTCAGGTGAGTGTAACCAGTCATATAAGATTTGGCTCTAACAAAGCAAAATGTGAAAATGGCATGACAGACAGTTGCGTTAAATGCTTTCATGCAATCTCCCTGAAAATGCTGGTGAATTGCGCACAAATGTGCGTGTTGTTCACCTCCTCCATTCATCCATGAAAGGTCCATTTTCATGAGAAATAAATATATTACCATACATAAACAACTTTTGTCAGTCAATAAGAAAACAAAAAGAAAAATCTCAAAGAGGGAAAAAGCATTTCATGTCTACGTCATATGTTAACAAGCAGCCTCATGCTTTTTTTGTCAGCTTTATCTGGAAGCAAAAAAATAAGGTTTTACAATAAAGAGATCATAATATCAACACAAACAGAGTAGCTGACAAAACTGCCTAACTGACCATAGACAACAAAAAAAATGAACAGTCTTACTTTTGTGCTTTTCAGATAACGTTCAGCAGTGTTTTTCCCTGAAATATAAGAATGATTTCTTTTTTAAGAAAGGAATGGAGAAAAACCTTTTTGGCAATTTTGGATTCCTTGTTGTAACAGAAAGTGCTGATTTTACACTACAAAAATAATTTACATTTTTATTACAGCACTGCTTTCTAACCATTCAAAGTAGAGGCATTGCCATTATTATTATTATTATTATTGTTATTTTTACAAACTGTTCAAGGAATAATTTTGAGCAGAAATTGACAAAAAATGGTTCAGGTAGATTTCTATAATTCTTCCAATAGATAATCAAATTTTTGTAGAAATTCAATTGACTTGTGTTGCATTTCTTCATAAAATGATGTACCTGACATTACTATCGACATATTAGGGCTAAAGACAAGGAGTGAGAAAAAGGCTTTGCAGAGAAGTGCATTTTTTTCTAGAATAGATTGTGATCTTGGCAAATTCCCTCATGGTTATGGTCAACAAGCCATATATAACTGGTCATTTACAAAAGGCATCATCTACACGGGTCATAAATAAACTTGCTCACCTGTTAGTGCTCAGCGTTTTCTGTGAGCTGCGCTGCTGCGCTGACTGAGGAGGCTTGTGGCTGGGGGCTGTAGCAGAAATTGGGTCCATTGGGACGTAAACATCCTGCTTCAAAAAAGCTTTGCTGCTCTCCCCAGGGTCTCTGTCAGTTTTTGAGGCACACTCTGTTGTGAATGTGGTGATCTTTATCCTGGAGTCATCAGACAGAAGACTGTCAGGTGCTGAGGCTGAAGGTGAAGGTAGACCTGGGGTAAGAGCATCAGAGGGTGGTTGAGCTGGCTTCATGCTGGTGGGGCTGCAGCCTGGGGTAGTTGGATCCAGCACTGAGTAAAGGAGGAAATACCCCCCGCTCTACTCCACATTCATTCCCTTATGCTCCTCTTGCTTCACCCTCCTCCTCTCTTTCAGCCAACTGCAGCTCAGCTTCAGCCTCTCTTTGTGTGGCACCATGCCTGGGGTGTGTAGCGGCAAGAATGTGGTGAAACGATACATAACCCGATACACGTCTCACAATGAAGTATGTATCACGACATATCCCAAGGCTGACCCAGAACAATCTTTCACTTTCTTTATTTAAAACTTAAAAAAAAAACCTTTACCTAAATATCATTGTCTTTCATTGTAATAAAATGATCAAATTAATTTTATTTGATGATCACAACATGTAGCATGTAGCAGTTAGCAGCTGTTGTTTAACCGTCTGTCTGCAGCATGAAGAGCTTCACATTAAAAAGAAACAAAAAATACTGTCTTTTTCTGTTGGAATACCTTTAGAGGTTGTTGTTTGAGTTATGACAAACCAATAAAGACACTTGCTGTCAGTTTAAAGTGTTTTTAAAAGAGTTATTGATCCCGGAAGTTAGCTTTCTAGCTAGCTTTGTTTACAAGTTAGCCTTCTGCTTGAGCTGCTGCCGTTTTCTGATGCATTTTCTGGTGATGACATTTTGTGATCTTTTCATGACATGCAGACTTCTAGTGGAGTATTTATCCGAAATGATAAGATGAAATAAAAAGCTCTGATCATAATGAGAATAAATGAAATATCCGATCCTGATCGGACAAAGGAGTCCGATTCCGATCGAGTCCCAAATCACGTGATCGGCCCCGATTTCCGATCACGTGATCGGATCGGGACATCCGTATTTAAAACCTCAAAAAGTAGAATTTTCATGGTAGGACCCCTGTAACAACAGAAATCTTTAAACCTTAAACACTGGAGATGCCTTTTAAAGCATCTACCGTGCTGCAGGAGATCAAATGTTAGTACGGTTGTTAACGCGGCCACCACTTATTTTAACATATTTTAGGCAGTTAAAGTGTTTCTTTTTTTTGCATGCAGAGTCATATCCGTGTGTGGGTGTGCTGTTTGGGGGGGGGTTATGAAAAATGGTCATTCATGCAATTACAGAGATTGCTAGTTAAATTATTGACAGATCAAAAATATATTCCTTACTTCACAAGTCACAGAATGACCTTCCTGACATTTAGTTCTTCTCTTGAATTGAAATGATTCAAATGTAGACGTACGCATTAACTCTGCAGATACTTTCTCTCTCTGTTGTACCGCTGCAGCTGTGTTGATCTTTTTGTAGAAAATATGCACGTAGTCAGCATTTGCTTGTAGGAACACATCAATTTCTGTCACCGAAGTATAAGCCTTAAAAGCAGAGGCGGAGCGAGAACGTTTTCCATGGGGTGGCAAATGTGAACAGCAGATTGGAAGGCCATTACAAATGAAAGGTTCAAAATCATGTATTTTATATAGTGTTATCATTATTAATGAGACAACAGCAGCTCTTTTAGCTGAGCTGCTATTCCTAAAGCTTAAAGAAACTTCTGTTGATGATTTCTTAAACCTGAATTAATTTCCAATTATTAAAAAAATGTTTGTGTATTCAATAATGTTTAGATAGTAAAAATCTAATTTTAGGTTTGTTGCTAATCAGCAAACAAGCAGCTTCTACAGTACCAACAAAAGAAAACACCTGTTCTCATCTGCAGTGTGAATATATTTTTATGTATCCAGTATATTCACTCTGATGACTGACAGAACCAATAAACCACTACCATGAACTAGAAAAGACACAAACATAAAACTCTGTGTAATTGTCTTTTCGATGCAGACAGTGTGCATTGTTTTAGTAAAGCAGTTGTTGTTTTTGTGTGAGCACAAAGGAATGCTGCATTCTCCACATTTGAGTCTGGCTCTTTTATTGTGAAAATCTTCAGCGTTGATGCTCATTTATCACCTCTGGTCAGAGTTTCAGCATCTGTGTGGATTTCCTGCGCAGGAATAACTTTGTCTGGACCTCAACAGTTTTCTCATCAGTCCTCTCACACTTCAACAGAGAAGAGGAGCTGCTGGTTTCCATCCTGCAGCTTCAGCACCAGCAGGTTGATGTTTCTCATCAGTCTTCATCTGCTGCAATCATCTGTCCACTCTGTTTTTTAAAAATACATTTAGAAAAAAAAAGGATTTTGATCCATTAAATGTGTGTTGAGGTTTTAGTTTTTTTTTAAGCTGATCGTGATTGGCACCACTATCAACCTGGGAGTGCCGTCTGGTTTCAACACTCATATTTTGTCCCAAAAAGCATAAAAAGAAGGTGGATAACAACAGACTTTATTCTGGGGCTTTTGTGAGTTTAGTGTCATGTCTGGTTGTCATTAACCACATATTCTACGAAAAGAGAGGCAACATGGATTCTCCCAGACCACTGCTGATCCAGCCAGAATCTGTGCCTCCCAATAATTTGCAGTAATAATTGTGCGTTTTTAAGTCCTTCCATAATTATGTCACTTTCATCACTCATGTTTTTATCCTACATTAGTCAAACAAAGGTATTGTTTTTTTCCCCTTTTTAAACACAAAAATCTGTTATTTTACATAGAATACATAGGGAAAATGCAAAAATATGACAAAAAACTCCCAAAAGACCCACAATAAAGTCTATTATGATCATCCATCTTCGTGTTACCTTTTTGGGACAAAATATTAGTTTACAAAACAAATCAAACATTTCTTAGTCTGGGGACACACATTCTAGCAGAAGAACCTACCTTTACACCACACTTGTAATAAACACAAATACAAACTCAGTTTGTAACTTAAATTACATGAAAAATAGTTACAGAACTCGTGCGCATCCACATGCACGCTCATGTGAGCCCGTGCTCGTTATGTCTAATTAGCCGTCATTTAGCTGCGCATTACTAACTAAACAGAATAGTAAGAGGAAGTGGAACAGAAACAGAAACTCACTTGGTCCATCAGCGCACACTGAACATCCAAGGGAAAACTCCTCCTCTCAGCTGGCACACGCGGCGAAGCGTGCACGCGCACGGAGCAAAGCAGAGGCAGAATGCAGCTACGATGACGTCATCACTCTCATAAAGTGCATGAACAGAATCGAAACCTAAAGAAAACGTATTTATATCAACAGTGGAGCATTTTGTAAACACTGTGTTTACACATTACATTCATAAAGATCACAAACAAGCGTGATTCTGTGATCAGCTGCTGGTCCGGGAGGTGTTCATCCTCACTCCCCCCAGACACACCTGTCCTCAGGTGGAGCGCCGCGGTCCACGTGCTGCTTTCTACCGAATGAAGCTTCACTTCGTTCACGTATTGAGCAATAATAGTAAGAAATACCAGTTATCGCTCCACAATAATACTAGAATAACTATAAAACTCTGTGGAAGAGCGGTTTTTAAAGAAAATAGCGCGAGTGTTGATTGAACGTTTGGATGCGGCGGAGCAACCAGTTTGGGGCGAGAATACATCTGTCAGCATCAAATGGTATTTGTCATCATTGACTCAAAAATTGGGGTGGCAAGAGGGGGGCAGAGCTCTTTGCTGGGGTGGAATCTGCCCCCCCCCTTCCCACCCCGTAGCTCCGCCCCCTGCCTAAAGGTGTTTGCTCCAGTTGCCATGGTAAATCGTGATGTCTTTGCTCCATTGATCAGGGCTTTTCATAGTTGCGACGCTCACACCTGATTCTGAGTCCAATCATTTAAAGTTGATTGAATCAACTCTTTTCAGCTGTTCTGAAACCAAAAACTCCAAGTTTGCAAATTTTGACTCAGAGAACTCTGAGTTCAAGTTTGAACTCTGAATTTGTTTAACCTGCCCCAGAGCATTCTGAACGTCCTGTTTGGGGTGAAGGGTTGATCCACAGATGTTCTGGTTTAGAAGAATGTTCAGTAACGGATGAAAAAAACACTTTGGGTTTATTTATTGTGAAGAATTAACATTATAAAACACGTAAGAGCTCGAGAAGGTTCATTTTGCATGATATAGGCCCTTTCCAAAAAAGTTTCTGGCCCTCTTATGTTTATTTACTTTCGCAAGAAAACTATGTTAGGAATCTTAAATCTCTGATCCTAGATCCATTATCTGTTTTACATGAAGGGCATATATTTTTGTTAAAAAAAAAGGAAAATGTATAAAGGTGATGGATAAAAATAAAAGGCAAGCTGACTGGTTGGTTGGTTATTTTATCTTGACTCCACATTTAAAGGCAATGAGTGAAAGTCTAGCCACCGGGTTAACAGAGTTTTTGAATCCTTTATTCTGTCATATTTGCAGTCCTTGTTGATAGACCAGTGTTTCTCCAGCTCTGGTCCTCAGGGTTCTCCGTCCTGAATGGTCTATATTGTTTCCTACCCTGCTCAGATAAAGCTTGTGTTAAGGTAGTCTTAACAATGGTTGATTATTTGAATTCTAAATCAGATGTGTTTGACTGTTGGAAATATGCAGTACTGTATGCCTTGAGAACAAGTGCTGTGAAAAGGCAGCTTTGGGTGGACAAAAGCTAGAAAAGAAGCTGCAGCTGCAGAGCAAACCTCAGACACTGGAGCTCACATGCAGTGCAGCCATTTGAGGGGTGGGTAAGTCTCTGAAAAACAGACATCTTTGTGTCTGAATAGCCTACTAGTGTTGTCTTCAGAGATTAGTGCTGGAACAAACAGAGATTTGTGATGAAAGCCTTTCATGAAAAAGCTCCCTGTGATACTTGCTAACCTCTTACACTGTCTAACTTATCACAGAGTCACAGCTGCACACAGCAGCTGTTGTGTTCTAAAGACTGAACAAAGATAGTCATGGTTCTGATTTATGGTCTGCAGAACCTGATGCCTCTTATACCATCTTTTCACTGTTTTTAAAAACAATTGGTTGCTAAACAAACAAACGTTTTATGACCAGACTGAGAAAGTTGCTCAGAGAATATTTTTCTTTCTGGAAACTGCAGCCTCTGCTTTAATACTTCTGAACTTGTCTTGTGTCATTTCGGAAACGCCCTTTTATGATCATATCAAACTTTTTTTGAAGCTATTGTATTTATAGATTAAGGCAAACATAGGGAGCAGCTTTTTAGATGAGTGGGAATAAAGCTTTTTATTTTTTTCTAATTGTGTCACTGTGTTCATGTTTAAGCACTAGATGGCAGCAGTCATTGAAATAAGGCCTTTGCAGGGCTGCTCTTCAGATGAGCGTGACCTGGTTTTCGGATGAACTACTGCAGATAAAAGTCCACCTTACTACAATTTAGAAAGGAGCCACACCCAGGCGGAACTCTCTGATTCTGATGAAAGACTACAGTATTTTTCTGACTTTATCTCCACCAACAATCCCTGTCCGAGAGTGCCGTTTCATGGAATAAATCCCCTTGTGAAGCTGTAGCCATCACAGGCCCCTGGGATTTTCTTCATTTCTTTATTGATAAAGTTCATTCTGTCAGACAGATCTTAACTCCAGCTGTTAACAGAAACTTTTTAATAGAATCTATCGTTTCTGAGGTGTTTGATCATTTTCAGTTGATTTCTCTTCCTGCTCTTTCTCACACTCAAATCCCTCAAACCCACAAACTGCAGTCTTGATGTAAATTCTGCTAAAAGTCTGAAGGAAGCTTTAGATATTGTAGGGCCTGGTCTTCTGAACTTTATCAACACGTCTTTAAGCTCTGGAGTGGTTCGATCTGCTTTTAAGCATGCTGTGGTTAGGCTATTCTTAAAAAAACTCATCTTGACGCCTCTGTTTTATGGAATTTTGGACCTGTTTCTCATTTGCTTTTTTAGTTATTTGAAAAAGTTGCTTAAAGCAGCTGCAGAACAACAGCCTGTGGTTCTGGTGCTATTGGACCTGACAGCAGCCTTTGACACAGTGGACCATGCAGTCCTTCTATCTCGACTGGAGCACCACATCGTTCACGGTGCTGCACTTAATTTGTTTAAGCCCTATTTAACAGAGAGAAGCTTTTCTGTTAAAATTGGTGAGGCTTCCTCCTCTATGGCTCCTCTCTCCTGTGGGGTATCTCAAGGCTCTATCCTTGGTCCTGACCTTTTTTCTTTATTTCTGCTGCTTCTTGGTTCCATCATTCCACGACATGACGTCTCATTCCATTGCTATGCTGATGATCTGCAGATATATCTGCCCCTCAGTTCAGGAAATAAAGACCTCACAAACGTTTTAACCGAATGGATCCAGGACATAAAGCAGTGGCTGAGCCAGAATTTTTCTACAGCTGACCCCATCGCTGTTAGAAATCTGGGAGTTCTCTTTGACGGCTGTTTTAAATTTGATAAACAGATTGACATTGTTGTCAAAATGAGTTTTTATCACTTGCACCTGTTAGCTAAAGCTAAACCTTCCCTGAGCCGCAGTGATCTAGAAACATCCAACCACGCCATGATCTCCTCCCGCATAGATTACCGTAATTCTCTGTACTTCGGTGTCACTCAGCGATCACTCAACCGTCTGCAGTCAGTCCAGAATGCAGCAGCACGACTGTTAACTGTTAACACCCCAGTCTTCAAGTCTCTTTACTGGCTCTCTGGTCATTTTAGAATTTAGTTTAAACTTTTACTGTTTGTCTTTAAGGCTCCCCGTGATCTCACTCCAGTTTACTTAAATGAGCTTTTAGCTGTCTGCAGCCGTTCTAGAGTTTTAAGGTCTACTGATCAGTATCTGCTTGATTGCTCAAATTGCACTGCTGCAAGAACAATGTGCTGCGCTCGACGCTTAAATGTCGCGTCTGTAGCATTGACGTATGGGTGATTGAAAAACGCATTAGGTGTGATCCAGCTGACAAAAAAACCAAAAAAACCAAAAAAGAATCCCATCATTTAAGAGTCTTAGAATTGTTGCTTTCGAGCATGACCATCACTATCTGGAACAGGGAGTTGCTTCCATGATGGATGTCTTGCTGTTGTAGAATATAGTGTTATTTTATAATTGAAATAGAATGGAAGATGTGATTATTACCGGTCTTGTTGCTAAGCCCCGCTCTTATGCTAAAGCAGCTATAGAGGGCAGGAATATTAGAGGATGCTGCTCTTGAAGATCTACAGACCCTGAAAAGGCAGGTTCTGCATTTTATTCTGAAAAAGATATACATATTGATGAAGGAAGCATCGCAGCTTGCCATACTTTCCGTGGAAAGACAAAACGAAGCCTGCGATCATCTTACGATTTTTAAATCGCAAACATAAAACCGACCTTCTACATCAAGGTAAAAAGCTAAAGGGCTCCAACGTCTACACAAACGAAAATCTAACAAAGAAGACGGCAGAAATTGCTCGAGAAGCTCGCAGCCTGAGGAGGAATAATAGGATCAGAGCGACTTGGACCAGGAACTGTATAGTCTACATTCAGCTGAACGGATCTGCACCAGAGCAGTCCAAAGTTCTACTGGTAAGAGATCTCAAAGACATTGAACACTTTAAGTAAAAATAGATAATGGCAGCTCTCCAGACCAGTCTGTTCTTGTTTTATCCAGAGGTTGAAATATATTACTGTTCATGGTTAAATACGGAAATCATAAACAGAAAAGTGAGGTTTTGGTCAAAATGCAAAGGAGCCGTTATGGCAAATAGATGAAATATGAATATGACTTCTTCAAAATGAATGAATAATCATCATGAATGTCATTTGAGTACTTTTGAAGTCACTGAGAATAATGAGCACGAGAGGGTTCAGAGTATTGATGCAGACATTAATTTTTTTCATTGTATTAATGATATTGTCGCTATTATAGTGACGATGAATTTAATAGGCTTATTTAAAATTCAAATAAACTATCAATTATACATTTCAATGCCAGAAGTCTTTATGCTAACTTTCATAGCACTAAGGACTATCTGCAGGCCTTCTCAGAACCATTTAGTGTTATAGCCATCTCAGAATCTTGGCTTAAAAATGAAAAACGCACCGTAGACATGTAGGACCCTTAGTGGGGGGTGACGGGACAACTCTGTGAGCAATCAGGAGATGCCCTGTTAAGGCCTTCTCACCAATTTTAACTGCACCCTTTAGTACACACACCTCTAACACCATAAATATACACTCTAACAAGCAAACAAGCATGCATCACACAAGGAAGGTGGGACCTTCGACCTTCTGTCCCCTACACCATCCCTGGGGGGGGGGCTCGGCCTGGTGGTCTAGTCTCTTGGGTGCCAGTCTCCTGGGTCCGGCGGCCTCCTCTTCCGAGATTTAAGATCTAGAGCAGGGGATCAATCTACATCGGAGCCTGGGGGTGTCCAGGTCTCGGTGGTGCGGTTCCGGTCCTTGCTCTCGAGAACTAGTCCTCTCCAAAACTCCATCAGTGGGTGTGCCTGGTCGGGCCTCACTCGATGGGCCCTATGTTTCTCTTGGGTGCCCGTCTGCTCGGCTGAGGTGAGCAGCCCCTTCCTTGCTCCCCCCTGGACCTCCCGCGGCGGGGGCTGGCGGTTGTCTGGAGCATGGGGGTGGGTTTCCCTTGGGGGGGCCTGGCTCGTTGGGGTGGGGCGGGGGAATGCTCGGCGCTGCTGGGTGGTGGTGGGCTGCTCTTCTGGTGTTGGGGAGCTCTCCGGGGGAGGGGTCCCAGGTTGGCCCTCCTGCCGTGGTGGGGGGGCTGCTCCTCTGGCTGGGCTGGGGCCTGCACTCTCTGTGCTCTTGTCCTTTCCTGCTCTTGGGTGTGGGGGGCCTCTGCGGTGGTCCAGTGTGCAGTGGACTGGGTGCTTGGCGAGATTGCCCAGCGGGTGGGTTCTCTCCATGTTGGGGGGTCCGGGCTGCAACCGGGGGGTCTTGGCGTGAGCACAGGTGTCAGCTCACCTATGCACTAATAGTATGTGTGACAGAATGAAAGGCTTTATCTGTCGGTTTGTATGATTAAGTGTGTGAACTGCAGTTGTATTGTGTACATTTTAACTAGTTTCAATGTGAAGATTATTTTAGTCAGCAGGTTGTTTTATGATGTTACTACCCTCTTTACCATCTTCTACTTTCTCTAACCTCCCTCTCTTACCTTTCCTTTGGGCTCTTAACACCCCCCCCCAACCTGCCTCCTCTTCTTTTCCGTCCGGTTCAACAGAAAAAAAAGCTACAAACATAATCAATAAAAATTAAGTTTATCATAAAATACAACAGGGGTTTATACTCAATAACCCCTATTGTAACAGCAAAAGTAAAAGTTTGAAACAGTATTTTTTTTATTCTTTCTGTGGGTAAATGCAAAGTTAACGTTAAATAAATGATTCTCTGTGGCATCAGACACTTTTGACAGTGAACTGTTGTACGGGTTTATGCAGTGCTGAGATAAGCAGAGATTTATTTTTGGCACATCTTTGCTGAGCAAAGAGCCACTGTGTCTGGTAATTGAGTCAGGGAAATTGACTGCTGGCAAACAGATGGCTTTGGGATGGTACAGTACCGTAAACGTGCCATTAATAGCATGAGGGGGTTTTCATCTGGTGGGGGCTGCACTGCCTGGGAGGAAGTGTTGGCAGTCATGTGTGCTCTGCTTCTTTTCTTTTTTTACTCGCTACTCCTTCGCATCAGCACTTACACAATGATTAGCATTTTACCCAATGGTGGAACTGAAAGGGAAACAGTTGAGATGGTTTCACAACAACGGACTGGATTCAAGAACTCAAGTCAGGAATTTTTAATTCACAGCCTTTTTTAGTACATTCTTTTCTTTAAAAAAAAATGCTTGTTCATTGAGATGGCTTCCGTTTGCAAGACTGCAAAGTTATTTTTGTTTGAACAATTCCTCACACCGACAAACTCAAAGTATTTCTGCTAATTTAGTGTTTCATTGCTAAATCATACAAGCAGATTGATGCTTCAACTTAGCTTGTTTCAGTCATCAATTTTGAAAAAAGAGAAGCGTAACTTCCCTGACAGCGAAGGGCTCCATTCAGAGCTTCCATCCTCCCAGGCTGTTGAAATAAATAAATATTTTTTTTTGAGGATCAAAACCATTTTCATTTTAGTTTCATTTAATTTTACAGACTTGCAGATGTAGATAATGAAATAACGGTAACTGAGTGTAAGTTAGTGTCGTGATTTCACTCTTTATCAACCTTACGTGTAAAACAAATGACAAGTGAGTTTTTTTTATTTGGGTTAGTTTATTGGTTTACATCTATAAAATGCCCTTCTCATCCCGTCCACGTGGTTTCTCTCCCATAGCTGTTCCTAGCACTGCACTTTTCTGGACTGAGATGTCTGAGGTCTTTCCAGGGATCTGCTGTAGCCACTCCTCCAGTTTGGAGATTACAGCCCCGAGTGCTCCAATTACCACGGTCACCACTGTCACTTTCACCTTCCAAGCTTTCTCCAGTTCCTCTCTGAGTCCCTGGTATTTCTCCAGTTTCTCATGTTCCTTCTTCTTGATGTTACCATGACTAGGTACTGCCACATCCACCACAGCGGCTTTCCTCTGTTCTTTATCCACCACTACAATGTCTGGTTGGTTCTCCATTACCATCTTGTCCGTCTGGATCTGGAAGTCCCACAGGATCTTTGCTCTCTTATGCCAGCACAGAGGTGCTGATGCATACTTTTATTTTTAGTCGTTCAGATTACTGTTATGCCCTGCTCTCTGGTTTACCTCAAAAATCTCTTACAGATTTACAATTATTACAGAACTCAGCAGCACGAGTTCTGATGAGGACCAGGGGGCGGGAGCATATTACACCAGTTTTAAAATTGCTGCATTGGCTTCCTGTGCGTTTCAGGATTGATTTTAAGATTCTCTTAATGGTTTATAAATGTTTTTATGGTCTTGAGCCTTTCTATTTAAGCGATCTTCTTTTAAAGTATGAACCCTCACGGACCCTGAGGTCTTCCGGCACCGGCCTGTTAGTTGTTCCTAAGGTGAGGACCAAAACACATGGTGAGGCTTCATTCTCTCATTATGATCCTCGCCTCTGGAACAGCCTGATGGAGAGTCTCAGGGCCGCGGAGACCGTACAGGTTTTTAAGAAGAGGCTCAAGACTCACCTTTTTAATTCTGCTTTTAGTTGATCTTATCTGCTTCTTCTTCTTCTTCTTTTCCTTTCGGCTTTTCCCTTCAGGGGTCGCCACAGCGAATCAGTTTCCTCCATCTAAGCCTGTCTTCAGCATCCTCCACTCTAACACCAGCCACCTTCATGTCTTCATTCACTGCATCCATAAACCTCCTCTTTGGTCTTCCTCTAGACCTCTTTCCTGGCAGTTCTAGACTCAGCATCCTTCTACCAATATATTCACTGTCTCTCCTCTGAACATGTCCAAACCATCTCAGTCTGGCCTCTCTGACTTTATCTCCAAAACCTCTAACATGTGCTGTCCCTCTGATGTATTCATTCCTGATCCTATCCATCCTGGTCACTCCCAAAGAGAACCTCAGCATCTTCATCTCTGCTACCTCCAGCTCTGCTTCCTGTCTTTTCTTCAGTCCCACTGTTTCTAGTCCAAACAACATGGCTGGTCTCACCACAGTCTTGTACACCTTTCCTTTCATTTGTGCTGAAACTCTTCTGTCACACATCACACCTGACACTTTTCTCCACCCATTCCAACCTGCTTGCACTCTCCTCTTCACTTCTTTTCCACACTCTCCATTACTCTGTACTGTTGACCCTAAATACTTAAACTCCTCCACCTTCTTTATCTCTTCTCCCTGTAACCTCACTCTTCCACTCTGGTTCCTCTCATTCACACACATGTACTCTGTCTTACTGCGGCTAACCTTCATTCCTCTCCTTTCCAGGGCAAACCTCCACCTCTCTAACTCCACCTCCACCTGTTCCCTGCTCTCACTACAAATCACAATATCATCTGCAAACATCATAGTCCATGGTGATTCCTGTCTAACCTCATCCGTCAGTCTGTCCATCACCATTGCAAACAGGAAGGGGCTCAGAGCTGATCCCTGATGTAATCCCACCTCCACCTTGAACTCCTCTGTCACCCCTACAGCACACCTCACCACTGTCTTACAGCCCTCATACATGTCCTGCACTGCTCGGACATACTTCTCTGTCACTCCAGACTTCCTCATACAATACCATAGTTCCTCTCTGGGCACTCTGTCATAAGCTTTCTCCAGATCTACAAAGACACAGTGGAGCTCTCTCTGACCTTCTCTGTACTTCTCTATCAACATCCTCAAAGCAAATGTTGCATCTGTAGTGCTCTTTCTTGGCATGAAACCATACTGCTGCTCACAAATGTTCACTTCTGCTCTTAGTCTGGCTTCCACTACTCTTTCCCACACCTTCATTGTATGGCTCATCAGCTTTATTCCTCTGTAGTTACCACAACTCTGCACATCTCCCTTATTCTTAAAAATGGGCACCATCACACTTCTCCTCCATTCCTCAGGCATCTTCTCACCACCTAAGATCCTGTTGAACAACCCGGTCAAAAACTCCACTGCCATCTCTCCTAGACACTTCCATACCTCCACAGGTATATCATCAGGACCAAGAGCCTTTCCACTCTTCATCCTCTTCAAAGCCCCTCTCACTTCACCTTTACTAATCTTTCTTACTTCCTGCTCCACAACCGTCACCTCTTCTACTCTTTGTTCTCTCTCATTCTCTTCATTCATCAACTCTTCAAAGTATTCTTTCCATCTTTCCATTACACCACTGACACCTGTCACCACATTACCATTCCTATCCTTGATCACCCTAACCTGCTGCATGTCCTTCCCATCTCGATCTCTCTGCCTTGCTAGTCTGTACAGGTCAGTCTCTCCCTCCTTACTACCCAACCTAGCGTACAAGTCATCATAAGCTCTTTGTTTGGCCTTTGACACCTCTACTTTCACCTTACGCTGCATCTCCCTGTACTCCTGTCTACTCTCCTCAGTCCTCTCAGTGTCCCACTTCTTCTTAGCTAGTCTCTTACTCCGTATACACTCCTGCACCTCCTCATTCCACCACCAAGTCTCCTTATCAACTCTCTTTCCTGATGACACACCAAGTACACTCCTACCTGTCTCCCTGATCACATTAGCTGTAGTTATCCAGTCATCTGGGAGTACCTCCTGACCACCCAGAGCCTGTTTCAACTGTTTCTTAAAAGTCATGCAACAATCTTCTTTTTTCAGCTTCCACCAGTTTGTCCTCTTCTCTGCCTTTGCCCTCTCTTTCTTCATCTTCTTCACCACCAGAGTCATTCTACACACCACCATCCTGTGCTGTCTGGAAACACTCTCACCAACCACTACTTTACAGTCACTGATCTCCTTCAGATTACACCGTCTACACAAGATGTAGTCTATCTGTGTGCTTCTACCTCCACTCTTATAGGTCACTCTATGTTCCTGTCTCTTCTCAAAGAATGTATTCACTATCGCCATTTCCATCTTTTTTGCAAAATCAACCACCATCTGTCCTTCTACATTCCTCTCCTGGATACCAAACCTGCCCATCACCTCCTCATCACCTCGGTTTCCTGCACCAACATGACCATTGAAATCTGCACCAATGACAACTCTCTCATTTCCAGGGATGCTCATCATCACTTCATCAAGATCCAACCAGAACTTCTCCTTCTCTTCCAGCTCACATCCTACCTGTGGGGCATACCCACTAACAACATTGAACATGACACCCTCCATTTCTATCTTCAGACTCATCACTCTATCTGACACTCTTTTTACCTCCACAACACTCCTAACAAACTCCTCCTTTAGGATAACTCCTACTCCATTTCTCTTCCCATCTCCACCATGATAGAACAACTTGAACCCTGCTCCTAAACTTCTAGCCTTGCTACCTTTCCACCTGGTCTCCTGGACACACAGTATGTCTACCTTTCTCCTCTGCATCATGTCCACTAACTCTCTACCCTTTCCTGTCATAGTTCCAACATTCAAAGTCCCAACTCTCAGTCCAACACTAGTGACTTTCCTCTTCTCTCTCTCCCTACGGACCCGCCTTCCTCCTCTCCTTCTTCCACCAACAGTAGTCCAATTTCCACCGGCACCCTGTCGGTGAACAGCACCGATGGCGGTCGTTGTTAACCTGGGCCTCGACCGATCCGGTATGGATTTCGTAGGTCTGATTCGCATATTTGATTTGGCAAGATTTTACGTCGGATGCCCTTCCTGACACAACCCTCTGTATTTATCCGGGCTTGGGACCGGCACAATGAGACCCTGGCTTGGGCCCCCTCGTGGCTACATTAGTTGATGTTATCTGCTTATTTATTAAATTAGTTTTTAATCATTTATTTATTTTATTTATTCATTCATTTATTTTTCTTCTTTACAGATTTTATTTAATATTTTATGTATTTAATCTCAATTTCAATGTTATTTATTTTACATACATTTTATGTACTTAATTCTATTATCTTAATGTCATTTTACCCCCAGTGTTTCCTGTGGGTTCTATCATATCAGGGCTTGTCTGCTTGGTCTGGAGTCGTTGCCGTGGTTCTTCCCCTTGCTGGGGCGGCTGGAGTCCTGCACTGCAGCCTCACAGCTTTGGAGTGGACTCCGTTGCTGTCATGGTCTGGGTGGGCGCCGTGGCGATGTTCTTTTGACCGAGCTGGCTCCTGGTATGATAGAATGCTCCATACCATCTCCTCACAGCAGAGCCAAGCCTTAAGTTTATTTTACAAGTTTCTTTTTTATTTATTTTAAGTATTCATTGTGTCAGGGGTCATGGGTGTATGTGTTATGGGGAGGGGTTGTGTGTGTGTGTGAATGGTGGGTTGGATTTTTACCTTGTATGTTTTGTTTTTAAAAGTAAAGCGCTTTGAGGTGCTCTGAGTATGAAAGGCGCTTTTATAAATAAAGTTTTATTTGATTTGATGAAAGACAATATAGAAATATATTTACAAATTTTGGATTTCATTTTTATTTACTCTAATGATTGTAAATTAACCGCAGATGACGAAGACCATCCATCCATCCATCCATCCATCTTCTTCCACTTCATCATTTCAGCCGCTTGTAGTCGGGATCTCGTTTTTTCGGTCACGACCCAATGCTCATAACCATAGGTGAGTACTGGAACGAAGATCGACCGGTAAATTGAGAGCTTTTCACCACAACGGACCGGTACAGTGACTGCATAATAGCGGACGCAGAACCAATCTGCCTGTCGATCTCACGCTCTGGTCTTCCATCACTCGTGAACAAGACCCCAAGATACTTAAACTCCTCCACCTGAGGCAGGAGCATTCCACCCACCCAGAGAGGGCAAACTACCTTTCTCCGGTCGAGAACCATAGCCTCAGATTTAACGGTGCTGACCCTCATCCCAGTAGCTTCACACTTGGCTGCAAACCGCTCCAATGCATGCTAGAGGTCCCAGTTCGAAGGAGCCAACAGAACAACATCATCTGCAAAGAGCAGAGAGGAAATCCTGTGGTTCCCAAACCATACCCCCTCTGGGCCCTGGCTGCACCTAGAAATTCTGTCCATAAAGACTATGAACAGAACCGGTGATAAAGGGCAGCTCTGCCGGAGTCCAACATGCACCGGGAACAGGTCTGACTTACTGCCGGCCATGCGAACCAAGCTCCTGCTCCGGTCGTACAGAGACCGGACAGCCCTCAGTAAGGCTCCCCGGACCCCATACTCCCAGAGCACCCTCCACAGGACACCACGGGGAACGTGGTCGTACGCCTTCTCCAAATCCATAAAACACATATGGACTGGATGAGCGAACTCCCACGAACCCTCCAGCACCCTGGAGAGGTTGTAGAGCTGGTCCACTGTTCCACGACCAGGACGGAAACCGCACTGTTGGTCTTGAATCTGAGGTTCGACTATCGGATGGACTCTCCTCTCCAGTACCCGGGCATAGACTTTCCCAGGAAGGCTGAGGAGTGTGATTCCCAGGTAGTTGGAACACACCCTCCAGTCCCCCTTCTTGAAAAGGGGAACCACCACCCCAGTCTGCCAGTCCAGTGGTACGGTTCCTGTCTGTCACGCAATGCCGCAGAGACATGTCAGCCAAGACACTCCCACAGCATCCAGAGACTTGAGGTACTCAGGGCGAACTTCATCCACCCCCGGAGCCTTGCCACCAAGACATCTTTGACTACCTCAGTGACCTCAGCTTGGGTGATGGACAGTTCCAACCCAGTGTCCTCAGCCTCTGTTTCCTCAACGGAAGGCGTGTCAGCAGGGTTGAGGTCAGCAGTTCCCCACCTACACTGAAAACGGTGCCTGCAGAAAACTGCTTTCCCCTCCTGAGGAGCTAGATGGTTTGCCAGAATCTCTTTGAGGCCAACCGATAGTGCTTCTCCATGGCCTCACCAAACTCCTCCGAGTTTTTGCCTCCAAAACAGACCGGGCCGCAGCTCGCTTAAACTTCCTGTACCTGTCAGCTGCCTCTGGAGTCCCACAAGCCAGCCAGGCCTGATAGGACTCCTTTTTCCACTTGACAGCATCCCTTACTTGCGGTGTCCACCACCGGGTTCGGGGGTTGCCGCCACGACAGGCACCAGAGACCTTGCGACCGCAACTCCGGAAAGCAGCACAGACAATAGAGGTGGAGAACATGGTCCACTCGGACTCAATGTCACCAACCTCCCTCGGTACCTGCTTGAAGTTTTCCCAGATATGGGAGTTAAAGACCTCCCTGATGGAGGGTTTAGCCAGACGTTCCCAGCAGACCCTTACAGCATTCTTAGGTCTGCCGAGTCTTTCCGGCCTCCTCCCCCGCCAGCGAATCTAACTCACCACCAGGTAGTGATCAGTGGACAACTCTGCCCCTCTCTTTACCTGAGTGTCCAAAACACATGGCCGGAGATTGCCTGAAACGACTACAAAGTCGATCATCGATCTCCTACCTAGGGTGTCCTGATGCCAGGTGTACTGATGGACACCTTTGTGTTTGAACATGGTGTTTGTTATGGACAAACTATGACGTGCACAGAAGTCCAACAACAAAACACCGCTCGGGTTCAGGTCAGGGAGGCCATTCCTACCTACCCTCCCAGAGAGGTGACATTCCATGTCCCAAAAGCTAAATTCCATGACCGGGGTTTGGGCCGCCGATGCTCCTGCCTTCGACCCCCACCCAAACCACAATGCATCGGCCCCTTCAGAGCTCCCCTGCAGGTGGTGGGCCCACTGGGGAGTGATCCCACGTCGCTCCTTCGGATTGGACCCGACCGTGGCCCGTGGGAGGAGCCCTGGCCACCAGGCGCTTGCCTTCGAGCCCCAACCCCAGGCCTGGCTCCAGGGTGAGGCCCCAGTGACGCCAATCCGGGCGACGTAGCGTAATCTCTTGTGTTGTTACTCATAAATGGGGTTCTGAACCGCTCTTTGGCTCGTCACTCAGGACCTATCTGCCATGGGAGACCCTACCAGGGGCAGAAGCACTCAAACCCCTCCACCACGTTAAGGTGGTGGTTCAAGGAGGGGTACAAGGGGTATAACAAAGACGCTCAAGATAATAAACAGCTATGCAAGTCACTAAAGACATGTAAACAAAGCTGGAGCAAGGAGAGATGTTCTTTAGGCCGTGTCACACTGACTCCTTTTTTCATTTTGCGCATGTTCCACGTATGAAAATTGGTCATACATAGATATGGGTGAAAAAAATTGTGGTCTTTTCAGATGAAATGTTCACAGATTTATCACAAATGAATCACATTAAACCAGACAATGCTTTGTTTTAATTAAACCGTCAGATTACCCCGGTCAGCTGCTAGTCACCAGGGGGAAGGACCCCACATCTGGACCCCACAAGACAGCACGCTGAACTTTTTTTTCCCAATGATTTTTTTTATCTCCTCTGGTGTCTGTGGCAGACATTAAACCATGCCCACCTTTGTCATGGGAGGGATCACACATCAATGTAAGGATGGGGTCATCTGGACCCCATAAGAGAGCATGAGGGTTGAGCAGGGAAACCTTCCATGCCATGCATGATTTCAAACCATGATGTCTTAGAGTATCACCGACAGTAACCATGGAAACTGTGGTCCAGTTCTTTTTATTGACCTGGGCCTCCCATGTGGTCCTAGGCTGAATCCTCATCTTTCTTTGGATGTTTGAGATCCCACCAGGTGACATATTTTATGGAGCTCCAGTCCAAGGGAGTTTGACATCTTGTCGTCTATTGTCACACCCAGGAATTTGATATGATTCACTGTGTCTAATGTTACTCCTGCTATTCTTATTTTAATTTGCTCTTTTTTATTATTTTTACCGAAAAACATGATTTTAGTTTGGTCCAAAATAAGGGATAGCTTGTTTCTATCAAACCAGTCCTTTAAACTATACATTTCTCTGGTCACTCTGGCGAGGAGTTCCTGGATATCTGTGTCAGAAAACAGAATTTTTGTATCATCTGCAAATAATATGAATTTCATTTCATCTGATGTATTATTTATATAATTGATATAAAGGTTAAATAAAACTGGCCCAAGCACTGAGCCTTGAGGGACACCACACACAATGTCCAGAACTGTTGAGTAATGGTCTCCCATTTTCACAAATTGTTTCCTATCTCGTAAATAGCTTTTCACCCAGTCTAAAGCTGGTCCTCGCACTCCCAGTTTATCCATTTTATGAATTAGAATGTCATGATTTATTGTATCAAATGCTTTTTTTAAATCTATGAAAACTCCTATTGCATATTGATAGAGTTGTACATACATTTATCTTATATTTGCTTTGTATGATTTTAACCTTTTTTCTCTTTTTGCTCATTCGAGGTCTTGCTCAGCTGGTATCTGGAAGGATGCAGTCATCCTTAGCTCAAGGCTGTCTGGAGGCTGAATTGTTACAGATACTCGAAGATGCTGACGCAGACCTATTGCATTGAACTATGACATTGATGATAGTAGAACCAGTTTGAGGCTGTTTTTCCTTCCACACCTTGAGAGCAGCAAATGTAAATAAAATAAGACCCCCCCTGAAAGGTTATAAATATGGAAACCCTGAACCAAGATCTTCAGAGCGGGTGGAGACTGCTTTGAACATTCTCTGTCTGTTCTTGTGCAAGTAAAATCTGATTTAAGAACTGACCCCTCTCTTGTCTTCCTTTCAGAGAAATGTTTCAGGTTGTTTGAACCTAACACATATGTATTTTCTTCTGTGATATTAGTTATTTCCTCCGTTAATTCCATTAAAGCCAGTGATGTTGATCTGTTTGCTCTAAAACCATACTGGCTGTCTGTAAGTAAATTTTATTTATCGATGAATTTGCAAAGTCTATTTTTAAAACGTTTTTCCAGGATCTTAGAAAACTGAGGGAGGAGGGAGACAGGCCTGTAATTTGTGAACTGATGTTTATCTCCAGATTTGTAGAGTGGGGTTATTTTAGCAGTTTTCATTTTCAGAGGAAATTGACCATTCTGGAATGATAGATTGCATATATGAGTCATGGGTTTTGAAATTCCTTCAATTAGCTTCTTGACTCACATCATGTCAATATCGTAGGAGTCTGTAGATGTTTTATTCTCACACTGCTTAGTGACTTCACTTACTTCTTCTTCCTCCACCTCTTCAAGATAAATAGTGTTAATATTACTGTCTGTTAAATGAGGACCTTTGCTTAATGTTGGAATTTCCTTAGCCAGACTTGGTCCAATATTAGCGAGGAAGGTATTGAATAAATTAGCAAAATTTTTTGGATTTGTGTGTGTGGTTTCCCCATCTAGAAAATGCTTTGGATAACTTGTATATTTTGGAGAATTTCTAATTACCATATTTAATATGGTCCACAATTGTTTAAATTGTTTTTATTGTTCTCCAGTAAATTGCTATAATATTCCTTTTTACACTTCCTCATTATCAATGTTAATTTGTTTTTATATGTCTTATATCTCCTCTCAGCTTCATCACTTCTGTGCTTTATAAATTCTTTGTATAAATTATTTTTTTTCTTACAGGCATTTTTTAATCCTTTTGTAATCCATAAACTGTTTGCATGTTTAACTTTACTTCGGTATTCCTGTATTGGGCAGTTTTTATCATATAATAGTTTAAATATTTTTAAAAATTCATCATATGCTTTATCTACATCTTTTTCGTTGTAAATTAAGTCCCAGTTATACTCCATCAAATCCCTTTTTAATGCATTCAAAGACTTTTCAGTTCTAATCCTCCTTGATTTTAGCCTGTTATCACTTTCTAATTTCTTATACTTGATGTTATAGGTTGCAAAGACAGGATCACTGATATCATTTATAAATAACCCACTAACAATATTATTATCAATGACATTGGTAAATATGTTGTCTATTAATGTTGCACTGTTTGAAGTAATTCGTGTGGGTCTGCTAATCATAGGATGTAAGCCATAACTGTACATGATATTGATGAATTCTTCGGATGCTTTATGTTTGTTTACATTCAGTAAGTCTATGTTAAAGTCTCCACACAGAAACATAGTTTTTTGACTCATGTTGGTAAAATTTTCCTCTATCCAAGCATTAAAAGTATTCATGTCAGAACCTGGTGCCCTGTATAAGCAACCTACTGTTATATTTTTCTTTTTCTCCTTTGTGATCTCAATTTCAATACATTCAAAAACATTGCTCACCACAACAGATAAATGTTATATCAACTTATAATTCAAATTTGTGTCTACGTACAGAGCGACACCACCTCCATTTTTTATTTCTCTGCTTTTATAAATGACTTCATAGCCTTCAATGTCAAAGTCCACTCCCCTGTCATTGTTAAACCATGTTTCTGAGACTGTGATTATACTGAAGGTTTGTGAAAACTGCTTCAAGTAGTCCTTGATTTTATGGAAATTGGCATACAAACTTCTGCTATAAAAATGAATAATGGAGAATTTGTTAGTATTCGCATTGGATGACCCTAGTCTATAAGGCGCTACTTGGTATGGTCCCCACATATCTCAGTTCCCTTCTCCAAAAAATCACCAGTCAATATGCCTTACGCTCAAGCGAAGTTTTTCTCCTACATGCTCCCCGTGTCCGAACTGAATTCGGGAAACATGCTTTCAGTTTTTCTGCTCCCTCTGCCTGGAACTCTATCCAAACTGAACTGAAATGGTCTAATCTTGTTTCATTGGGTGTATTCAAATCCTTTTTGTGTAACAAAGAAAAAGAATCCCTACAAAACTGCTCCTGTTTCTAACGTTCACTGTAAAAAAGATTTAACCTCACTATCATTGAATTTCATAAATGTCAAGCTGTATATAATCTGTGCACTCCCCAAACTACTGTACTTCGTTATTAACTATGTTATATATATAAAAAAAAAAAAAAATCTCTGTCACTCTACTGTACCTAAATTTTATATTGTAAAAACCCTAAATTCATATCTTTGCTAATTTGTTATACACTGTAACCATATTTATGAGACGTGTGCTGCCGACCTCTTGGCCAGGTCACCCTTGAAAAAGAGATCCTGATCTCAACGGGTTTTTATCTGGTTAAATAAAGGTTACTACATTAATCTTTGCAATATTGAATTGTTCCTCCGTATAGTACTGACAGTTGTGATTATCATTATAAAAAAAATATTTCAGGATCAATGTCGCCCTCTTTCACACCTTCATTGTCCTGGGGAGCTGGAAATTCTAATTTATCATATTGTGCAATCTTATCTAACAAATAGCTGTATTCGGCTGGTCTGAGTGAAGTATCTGATACCATGATGTCAGGTCCATGTCTCAGTCAAAGTTGTAAAATTTAAGATTTTGGTGTGCTAGCACGAGGATGGATGATCAACTTGTCATGTCTTAAGTAGGCAATATCTCCTCTCTGCCTTGCTGCTTTTAATTCTGGCATCAGTTCTTTCCTTTTTGGTCTTACTGATTCTGTGTAGTCTTCGTTTATATAAATCTTTGTACCTTTGAGGGACTTTGCCTATTGCAAGATTGAGTCCCTGTCTTTATATCGGAGAAATCTCACTACGATGGATCTTGGTCTTCCTCCTCCAGGCTTTCCAGTTCTATGTGCTCTTTCAATTTCTATATTCTGCTGTAAGTGCATTTTTTCCCTGATAATCTCCTTCAGTTTCTCTTCTGTTGTGGCCCAGGATTCCTGTGGTGATTCCTCAATTCCATCCATCACTAGATTGTTTCTTCCGTTAAGATCTTTCCTGGGTTTTTGTGGCTATTATAGGAGGTTTGTGACCAACTATTCTGCCATTGTGATACCCCTCACAGAGTTAACAAAAAAAACCCAAAAAGGACAAATATAGACCCCCCGCACCACCACCACTATTTTAAAGAGTCAGAACCTTTTGGGGGCCAGTGGGATCAAGCCCGTCAAGAGGCTTTCAACCACATTATTCACTGCCTCACTCATGCACCAGTTTTAAGATTTGCCGATACTAAAAAACCTATATACTGCAAACTGATGAAATGACTTGGGGCTGTATTATACCAAGAATATCCTCTAGGTCCTTGTCCAGTGCCTTTTGCTTGCAGACTGATAAATTGAATGGACTGGAGGCCAAGATTGATGCATAATCGATGGAGCGAGTGTCGGCTCGACTTGGAGGGAATCAAGAAAATTGACCAGTTTTGTGAATTTCTCAGCCATAATGCAGCACCTGGACTTTCAGCAGGCAGACAGAAGCTGTGTCTGTCTGCGAGTAAACAAACATCTCTAATCAGGAACCCCCCCCTGTACCAAAACAATCCGCTGAAAGTGTGATAAACTGAGCCCGTTGTCATGGAAACCTGCATTTCTCCCCTGCCCATGACCTTCACCACAAATTCAACGCCTTGGTGACTCTTTCTTCCAGGCCCCCCGACTGTGCCTTAGAACGCTGTGCGACCGCGTACGGCTGCCACCAGGCTGGACGTGTGGGAGTCAATTTGTGGACCTTTTCGTCTCGTGAAATTAATGTGCTTCAATGCTGATTTATTTTTGCTTGTACTTTAACTCATGCCGTCCTACTGTGACCCGGGCTGAAGATACTTGAATTTTGACATCTTTCCTGTACCCTCATGTGTCTTTTCTGGGCGATAGAGCGCCGTCCAGCGACTGCTGCCCACCACTGAGAGAATTTCCACATTGTGGGAGTAATAAAGGATTTTTTTTTTGATTCATTGATAAATTCCATGATTACCCGTATGGAGCTAAATTCACTGTCCAAACAGACAACAATCCACTGACCAATGTGCTAACAACAGCAAAACTTAGTGTGACAGGGCATTGTTGGTTGACTGCCCTGGCAACCTAAGATTATTATTTGGTCTATTATTTGGTCTTGTTCTTTCTTTTTGGTTCTGTCGATTTTTGTCAGAGTGGGACTCCTGTTTGTTTTTTGGATCTTTGTTTGTCTTTCTGTCTTTATGTCTTTATAGAGTGGAAGGACGGGGGGTGGGGGCTCCCGGAGAGCATCAGCGACAGGTGGTGCATCCGCACTGAGGAGCAGCTCTGCTGTGGAGACATCGAGCAGCACGCTCTGTGTGTGAGCTGCTTAACGGCGCGCTGACCCGGATGCAGACCTGTCATCCGCGGTTCCCTCCTGCTGATCTGCAGGACTTCAGCAATGCCTCCCTAACTGCCACTCTTCCCATTGAAAAAGAGGCTGTGTTTTTGGAGTGTTTCTGGTTCCAACGAATTAATTTATTCTCGTGATATCAATAAAGTTCAATTTAAGTCAATTCCAACCCAGGAGAATGGAGCTGGGCTGCGATCTGTCTCCACTGCAGCTCAGTGATCTTCTCCACCTGTTTTAGTTTGTGCGTACTCTGTGGTTAATTTTGTATTTTGTTTTGGTCCCATTCTGTTGTTTAATATTTAGTGTTGTTTAATTTAAGTGAATCTGTACGGGTGAACTGCCATTTTCTTTAGTAAATCTTTTCTCCTGTTTATGTTAGTCCAGGGAGGTTAGTGTTTATCATTCTTTTACTGTTTCTTTTGCTCCCTCGGTTGAGTTAGTTGGGGTTTTGTTTGTTATTTTGGCCTTGGTTCACTCTGGAGCCTTTTGCTTCACTTTTCAGTTATTGTTGTTTTGTTCTTCTAAGTACATTTCTTAAACTTTTTTATGGAGACATTTGTTGTGTTCTTGTTACACATTTGTTTTCAGTTTACCTCTATGTTGTTCCCAAATGGGGCGTAACAACCCCATAAGAGAGCACAAGGGTTAATAGCTTTTACATACAATGAACGGGTAATTCCGCTGAGGACACAACTGACAAAACTGATCACTAAATCTGTGTTTATCTAATTTACAATGTATGGAAGACACAGATTATGTTGAGGGATTACCTTTTTTACTTTGCATAGGTCTACAAAAACATTGGTATTCTCGTCTACATGTTTAGGTTCATGAGATCATTCAGAGATTCTCTCTGTACACTGAGCTTCACTGTGTCTGAATGACGCTCGCTTCCCCCAGTCTGCCTGCCTGCTCAGTTTCAACCCATAAACAGTAAAGAACTGCAGGACATTCTATGTCAACTGAACTCCTCCTCCTGCTGTCTGGATATTCTACCC